>NW_026585644.1:47514098-47660581 GCF_907164565.1 Psammomys obesus
TGTGTGTGTGTGTGTGTGTGTGTGTGTGTGTGTGTGTGTGTGTGTGTCTAAGTGTATGTATGTGTGAGCATGTGTATGTTGAGTGTGTATAAGTGTATGTGTGAGGTGTGTTTGTTTATATGTATGTGGGTGTATTCTCACTAGCCTTTAACTGAGAGTCTACACTTCCTTTCTGTGAGTAGGAAAGCTCTACAATAGGAACAGACTCAAGAGGCTGTGCCACCAGACGCTTTCAGACATCATTTAGATACTTTATACTTGTGGCAGATCTTTTGAAAAGCCAGGTGTGGTAATACACAGGAGGCAGAGGCAGGAGAATCTCTGTGAGTTCGAGGCCAGCCTAGTCTACAGAGTGAGTTCCAGGACAGCCAGGGCTACACAGAGAAACCCTACTACAAAAACAAAGAAAGAAAGAAAAGAAAGTCAAAACAAACAACAGAAGCTTACACATCACCACTGGGAGACAGCCAGTAGTTAGGTGCTGCTGAAGGGCATAGGGGAGTGGGGGACACAGGTAATGGTGCCTGCTGCCCGCCCAGCCTGACAGCCCAAGTTGGAGCCTTGTAGTCTAAGGGGTGGATGTGGGGGCTCAGCCCTGAGGTCTCAGCACTCCTCTGATGAGAAGGGAGGGGAGATAGGGCAGATTGTGGGCCCTGAAGAATAAGGAGCAGCCGCTGAAACAAGAGGCCCTGAGCAACAAGGGGGATGGAGGGTGAACACTGACTCCCAGAGTTATCCTCTGGCCAGCAGGATCACTCTCCGGGTAAAATTGCCTGCCACCAAGCCCGCTGACCCGAGTTTAAATCCTGGGACCCATATGATAGAAGGAGAGAGCCAAGTCTCTCAAGTGGTCCACAGTACACACACATACACACACTCACACACAAAAACATTCATACACACACACTCACACATACAAATATACACTCACACACACAAACACCACACACATTCATGTATGCACACACACACACACATACATAAACATACACACGCTGGAATTCAGGCAACACATTCACACATATCAAAGCACATATACATACACACTCACACACTAAATTAAAAATAAATAGATAAGTAAATTGTAAAGTATTAATCAAGAAGCACCTCAAGGGACAGGGGCTGGAGAGGTGGCTCAGCAGGTAAGAGTACTGGCTGCTCTCGCAGAGGACATGGGCTCCATGCCCGGCACCCAAACGGCAGCTCACAAACACCTGTAAGGCCAATACCAGGGAATTCCATGCCTTCTAGACTCCACACATGTAGTATGTAAGCACGCACCCAGGCAAACACCCATACGTGTAAAGTAAAAACAGAGATGAAAACCCTCCTTAGAAGAACCGCTGTGCTCTTCTCACAGAGCTGGCTCCCTGCTAGGAGGGCTGTGCTTTATTGCCGTGGTGGCTTTCATAGTCCTGGCTTACTCGGAGAAGGACTTACAGCTTTTCCCCAAATCCCATAGGGTCCAGAGTACATGGAGGTCAAGTTCTGGGGTTCTTATGCTCAGCATGAAGAGCCGCACCCCTCTAAAAGCATCCCCTCCTAGCTTTGCATCTCTGGCGTTCTCTTGAAGGACAAGCCTTGAGAGCTAGGACGTGACACTGCCTCGGAACAGACGTGCATTCGCTTCACCACAGTCATGCATCTTAGTACTTGCGAACCAGGCCAGTCTGCTTCCAGAGCCTCTTGGAGCTACCCTGACCACTGCATGGCTTCGTGGAGTTAAGATTATGAACCTAACCACCAGGTAGACGTGGGGGGCCTTGGTGTGAGCACACCCAACCTGAGCCCCAGAAGACATACTCAGCAGGTACAGATCGACTGGGGGTGATCTGGGTTGGCTGCCTCTGTTTGTCCACTTCTCCATCAGCCCTATCTCACTTAAGTGTGGGGGAGAGGAGGTGAGGAAGCTTGCCTGGACTAAGCAGAAACAAAGCATGGAGCAGATAATAAATAACTTTTAGTGCAAATATCTCCCATGTAATATTCAAGGCAAGGCTGTACTGAAAAAAAAAAAAAAAAAAAAAGCATGTGGTGTCTGTCAAAAGCCTGCTCCTCAGAGGCTGCGCCAGGGGACAGCCCCACTGAGGCAGGCAAGCACAGAGAATAATTTAGAACAGCTAAACTCAAAAATATTAACAATACCAAGTGCTGACAAGGACGTCGAGTGACCAGAACAAACGCACATACAGTTTTCACTGGGTGTAAGAGTGCTCAGCGTGTAGATGCTTAAGAAAGGAAGCTAGCTGCTTTTTCCTAAACTAAATTCCAGTCAGGTGTGGAAAAAAATGCCTCTGACCCCAGCAGAGTTTGAGGCTAGCCTGGACTGCAGAGTGATTTTTATGACAGCCAGGGCTGCACAGAGAAACCCCATCTTGAAAAGCACAAAACAACAACACAAAACTAAAACAGAAGAAAAGGATGCTTGGAAAGCCAGCACAGCCTCTAAGCCCAGTGGTCCTTGGGTGGACAGGCCTGTGTGGCCTTCATGTATTCCACCAGGGGAATTCATTCCCCTGACATGACCACAAGACCTAGAAGGACTCTGTCAGAAAGGGCCCAATGGCCAGGTGCCTCAGCCACACACACAGCACATGCAAAGACATCCTCACGGAGGGAGAGAAAAGCCAACATATTTTTAGAGGCAGACACCATGAAGGGCAAGATCTGGGTCCACACATACAGCCCACATGAACACCCACGATGAGGTCCCCACAGCCCCTGCCTGATTATACACACACACACATACATACCATACACACACAGACAACTATGCTAAAACTTCCAGTCCCTTCCCTCCAACCCTTCCAACAACCTAGAGCCTAGGAAGTGTCATTAAACCCATTTATAGATATATAAATTTATAAGCCAAGGCTTGGGGGGGGGGGATTAAAGTTCTTGTTTCCTGTATATTGTAGTATCTGGCTCTCAGGCTCACTCCAGAACATACCCTGACCCACAATGCCATAGGATAAGAGCCAAGGATACAGGGCCTATTCCCATGCCTCACATACATGCATACTCCTGGCCCTCAGGAGATGTTGAACAGCTTAGCAATGGAGAACGTGAGACAGTGAGTTGTCAACAGAGCCGGCTTCTTGTTCTCTTCAAAGCCCTATATCCTTTGCCTAATCAGCTTTGGACTTGGAGGGCCCGAGGCATGGACTTGGAGACCACCCTTTGACAGGCCAGGCAGGTGAGAATCCCCACAGGGAAGTGGCTTGAGACAGGGAGGGAGCCTCCCAACACCCTCACATCCCTGCCCCTCCGACCCTCCTTTGGAGCCCCAGCCCTGAGGGGATGGAAGCTAGGCCCCCACAGAGTCCTCCACAGGACACAGCCACCTCCACTTGGGTATCAAGATCCCTGGATTGCACAAGCCTGCCTAGAATTGTGCGGAGGGGGGCTGTGTCGGGGTGACTAACCCCCAGCTAAAGGGGGACGGCTGCTGCTGCTGCACGGGGGGGGGGGGGGGGGGGCTGGCCAGCAGCTGTTGCAGGCTGAAGGCTCGCTCTGTCCCACCCACCCGGTCAATTCCCAGGAGGCATGGAAGCAGCTTTGACGCGCCTGTCAAAACCTTCTTGTCTTGACAGCTGTTTTCCAGGAGGGCAGTTACGGCCACAGCCACCTCCCACATCTGGCTATGGGACTGGGAATAAGCGCCCCACCCATCAGCAGACAGACATGCTGGGGCACAGGGACAGTTGAGGACCTCAGCCGATGGGGACTGACGGGAGTCTTTCCATCCCCAGGTACTCTCTGCTCCCAAGGGCGGCCACGCTACCCCAAGGACTCTAATTCAGGTCTGGATCCTCCTCCCTGCCTCAGGCCCGCCTCTGCTTGTACAAGCACCCTCAGACCAGAAAAGTGTTTCAGGACACCCAGGACTATAAAGGACAAAGAAGGGGCAGTTGGAGTCCCCTCGGGGGAGTGAACACTTCTGTGGGACCCACTGGCCTTGGTCACTATAATAATACCAGATCTGACTTCATTTCCATCAGCATTCGTAACCTGGGCACTGTTCTTCGTGCCTGGTGGGACAGTTGCCGCATCCCTGACATTTATCCCTAGGATGCCAGGAGCACCCCGGCTCCACCTCCACTCCCCTCATTACCAACAGACACTGCCAATATGTCCCAGATACAAAACCACACCCAGCTGAGTACCGCTGATTTTAAAATTACTTTAGTCCCAGCACTTGTAAAGGTGAGACAGGAGGACAGTAAGTTCAAGACTAGCCTGGGCTACGTAGTGAATGTAAGTTCAGCCTGGGCCATATGTGATCCTGTCAAAAACAAAACGACATGTATGATCAGTCCTCTGGACCTTCCCAGAGGTCCAGGAAATAGGGCGGCATAAGCCTTCCGTCCCCTGGCCCATGCTTCTAAGGATGGAATAAAATATAACACATTCACAAGACAACACAGTATGTGTGGGAAGTCCTACAAAAATCATTCAAGCCTAGAAGGCTTCCTGGAAGAGGGGGAAAATTATTTGGCCAGATACAGGCAGCCTGGAAAGAAAACAGCATGGGGAAGTCTCAAGAGCAGTAAATGGTGTTCGTGTCGGGAATGAGTTTTCCAGCGTCCCCACAGGTCAGCTAGTAAAAGCTGTGGAGAGAGGGTCTGACAAGACACACCAAGGCAGGGCTGAAGATGGCCCTGGCGTCCGCAGATTTGATGAGGGGCAGGCCCATGGGAAGCGGGGGGGGGGGGGGCACCTGATTCCTCAAGCCTGTCCTGTCTGATGTTCCCAAAGCTCCCTGTGGGCTTGCGATGAAGGCCAAAGTCCTCGTCAAGGGGCCACTTCTGGGCTTGCAGAGATTTCAAAGACCCAAGAGCCTACTGAGTAAATTTGTCTTGGGAGCCCCGGCTCCCCATTCTACCCCACTTCTTGCTGCCTAGACTTCCTGGGGCACTTTTGACTTAAAATGAGATTCCAGGGGGCAAGACCCCACTCAGGGTCACAGTGAAGGAATGTGGGGTTCGGGCTGCCCACAGGGAGCTTCTGAGGGAGCTTGCCAGCAGGGGGCGCTGTGGACTCAGGCACACGGCCCAGGCTTGGAGAGGAAAGAGGCGGCCCCGTGGTGAGGCCTCAAGCCTCCTCGACTGAGCTCCACCCCAGGGAGCTTGCCCGTCCAGGGCTCAGCAGGGTGTCCACGTCCCCCCTCCGCCGCCCCAGCTCCCCAGGCGCACCCATCCTTCCCTTCTCATCCGAGGAAGGAGAAGCAAAGGCTGTGCTGCCCATTCGGCAGATAATGAGTCCAAGGTCAGAGAGTGCAAAAGAACAATGGGAGAGAGACACAGCAGCCTGCATTGGTTACCGGCTGAGCAGCGAGCGTGCCAGTGTCGGCTCCCATGTGGTTGGGGCAACCTTTGGGCCTCGTTGGCAGTAACAGACTCCCGTCTTCAGGCCGACGCTGCATGCTGCAGGCTAATGTCCCCACGTCGTGAGAGGAACTATTGGCCAAGGGGAAGAGGTACATGGCCAGGCCCAAGTCAAGGATGTGACCAGCTCAGCAGGCAGAGGCTGTCACTGTTGGGCGCTGTCCTATGTGCGCGCCTTCCCAGCGGCTAACTCTGACCACAAGGAGCCATGGCTGTCA
This sequence comes from Psammomys obesus, assembly GCF_907164565.1. Classification (NCBI taxonomy): domain Eukaryota; kingdom Metazoa; phylum Chordata; class Mammalia; order Rodentia; family Muridae; genus Psammomys; species Psammomys obesus. Next base: position 47,519,704 of record NW_026585644.1, read on the forward strand.
CAGCGGTGCTGCTGCCCCACCCCCACGCAGGATGCCATGCTGGGTACCCATCTGAGAAGCAGGTGTGGCTACCAGCCCATCTCACAGATGAGAAAATGGAGGCTCAGTGAAAGTGGCCTTGGGGAGTTGCTCTGAGGTTCCCAGGAGGAAGCCAGTACACTTGGTCTGCCTGGCAGTGACATATGCTTTTGGTGAGCTTAGGGGGTCTAGGTGAAGAGAGCATGGAGACCAGTCTGAGGCCAAGGTCATGGATGAGTCTGTGGTTGAGGATGGAGGGGAGAGGAAAGGAGCTCCTTTCCTAAGGAAGGAGGCGGGCAGGCCAGCTGGCTGTCCCTGGACAGAGGCCCTCCTGGTGGGAGCAAGCCTTGGGCACAGCCTGAACAAAGGCAAAGACAGCAGCCACTGGCATTGTGAACCTGGTTTGCCCTGCCCAACAGCAGCGGAGAACAGCTAGGGAGGACAGCGGGAGCTGCCAGGAAAACAGAGTGTCCCAGGGACACCAGGAGATGTATGGGTTCTGCTGGACATTCTTGGTAGATGCTGAGCTGCTAGGAAAGTGGGAAGGACAGATGAGTTGGGCCTGAAAGCACACACCAGTTTTTCCTTAAGAAGCTGAGGCAGGGAGAATCTTGAGTTGCACATGAGCTTGGGTAACTCAGTGAGAACTCTCTATAAAATAATAATAGAATAAGATTTTTTTTTTTAATTTTTAAAAAGTACTGGGGATAGCAGGCATGGGGTGCACACCTACAATCTTATAAAAATAAATGTTTTTCTTTCTTAAGAGATGGGAAAGAATTTAAAAACCAGGCAAAGCCAAGGGTATACTCTTTCTAACAAAGATTATCAGGGTTGAGTTGAACTGGAACCGGGTTTGCAACCAAGGAAGGAGCACAGCAGTAGGAACCCCAGGAGACCTGGCTAGGGTATGTTCTAGAACTTGGAAAAGGATCCAGAGGTCTGGGAAAACCACAATCAGAGTTCGGCAATGCTGACGACATCTGGAGGCAGAAAGGGGGCTGGAGAGCTCCGAGACAGGCCTCGTCAGCTGGCCTTAACCCCATTAAGGAGTAACGCTTCTCTGAATTACTCCTGCCACCCTCTTCCTGTGCGCAGGACTCAACCTCTCTATTGTCGCAACAATGCTTGCTTAGTGGCTCTGTGACAAGGAAGCTCTGAATAAGGGAGGCTACAGGAGGAGGGTGCTGGGCAGAGCTAAAGGCTCAGAGGGCCTGCCCAGGCTGCTCTAGGCTGCTCTGGGCTCTGCCCCTCAGCTGATGGTGAAGGTGATAAGACCTTAGTGGTGGGTTCCCTTGCTTTGGTGTTTTCCTTTCTCTTTTTTCTGTCTAAGAAACCATTTCTTTTGGCCAGATCACTCGAGGAAAAGTGAATGCTATTTAAAAGCCTGCATTTGAGGAGCTATCTCATGGGCTCCTGGAGGGAAGTTTGGTGGGCTGGCATCCCTCCCAGCCTGGTCCACTCATATTCCCTCTGGCTCCTTGGCCTGCCAAGCTTGGGTAGCCTCCTGGCACATGGGGGGCGGGGGGGGGGACTCTTGTGTAGCTCTCAGCTTCCTCTCGCTATCCAGCTCCAACCACAGGGAAGGTGGATGTGGGCCCACTCTTCCATCTTGCCTCCGCAATAGAGACATACGCTCCTGGTTGCTGCTCTACTGATCCTCTGGTTCCTTCCCTAAGGCACTCTCCGCAGGTCAGCACTGAAAACAATGGTAAGAGGAAGGAGGAAGGAGATACAGGGCTGACCTCAGCTCCCCAGAGGCTGCCAGGGTCACATGGGCAGAAGAAGCAACCGTGGGTCCCCATTGCATGATTGTGCAAGGGTGCACAAAGGCCAGCAGGGTGCCACAGTTCGGGCCTAGGTGAACCAGAAGGCCCAATGACTCATTCCCAGAGGCTGCAAGGCCACCAGGCCAGCACTAGGCAGAACTTGGGGATCCCAGGTCCAAGCCCTGTGGGATTCAGGGTTTCTATCCAAGAATGCAACTGAGTGTTCTTCCTAGGAGATAGCTGGTTGAGAGAGAGGGAGTGAGCGTGGGGCGGGATGGAAAAGGGCCCGCTGCACTTAACCACATCTTGGTAGCATATCCCTGTAGGTAGGACTGGGGACCTGTACAGCAAATGCAGCCCTGAGAAGCTGAGCCTCCTTAGGTCCTGGACTGCAGCTGTGAAGGCCTCGTGGAGCTGCCCTGATGGCCAGCTCTCCCAGGATGTGCCGAGGCATTAGGCTATGGTTCGGTGCCGAGGAGAAGACAGAGGTGGGTGACGTCACCCAGGAATGAAGCAAACGAGAGGCTGCTGATAACATCGCCAGCCAGGCTCGCTGTGGGCCAGGTGACTCATCCAGACAGCCACAGCCACCAGGCCATTGTTGTGCCCAGCCGGTAGGACCGGGAGGGGTGGCTCCTGCAGCTGGGACAGGTCCTCACTGAGGCCTCTGTTTGGTAAGACCTCAGAACACAGTGTCCCCAGCCTCTAGTACCCTACCAGCTCAGGAAACAACCCTCCCCACAGCGGTTACCATTATCTCGGTCCCCAGCCTTTGGTGGGTGTCTGTGGGGTGTGCCTGGTGATTTCCCTACCCACCCACTGAGCACAGCAGGTACCGGCGATTGCTAACAGTATGCCAGTTGCTCCCCTTGGGTCTGACAACTGTCTTCGGGGACAACACCGGATGGCAAACTGCTCACCATGACCACGTGGCACACTCACGGAGGGTACAGCCTGTCCCTCCTGCTGAAGACACCTCTCAGCCTGCCCCAAACCCATGAATTCTTTGCTGCCTCAGAGCCCACTGAGGCCAAAGCTGCTCTGCCCTTCCCCACCTCTGGGGAGTACCATTTGGACTATTATCCACGTCAAAAACTGAGCAATCCGAGAAGGCACTATTCATCTTTGAGGTCTCTGTCATCAGACCACATGACTGTCCATGGTGGCCTTGTCCCTTCTCTTTTCTGAAGCACTTCTCCTTCCCCTCAGCTGCCTAGAACTCTCTGTCGGGCTAGCCTTCAGTAACTTCACCCCTCCCAGTGAACTTTCCCCCACTTAGCAGCCTTTTTCATTGCCTGACTTCATTCAGTCATTCACTTATCCATCCCACGAAAGAGCAGCTCAGTTTGTGCTAGGCACTCTGCTAAGCAAGGAACCAGACAGACTGGGGCCTCAGAGGGTCCCATTCTAGCTGGGAAATAAGTGATAAGTAGATTAAATGCATGCATAAGCTAAGTAGGCAGCCCTGGTGGCACAGGCCTGTGATCCAGCTACGGGGAAGCTGAGGCAAGAAGATGGAAAGTGCAGGTCCTGCCAGGGCTACACAGTGAATTCAAGGCCAGCAGGGCAACTTCCATCCTGGAAACATATGCAAGAGCTGGGACACCCTACGGGTGGCTCCCCACTTAAATCCCCTGCCCTCAGGAATCAGAGGCTAGCTGACGTCTGTGTGTTTGAGGCCAGCCTGATCTTCATCACAATTTCCAGGCTAGCCAGGACTACATAGGGAGACCTTGCCTCAGAAGATTAAAAAAAAAAAAAAAAAAAAAAATCAAGAAAACAAACAAACCAAAAAGGAGCTAGGGAAGTTTGCTTACCAGCAGAGTGATTGCTTGCCTAGCCCGTGGGAAGCCCTGAATGCAATTCCCAGATACTGAAGAGAGCAAACCAGACCAACCACTATATGACAGTAAAAGGCAGGCAGAGGACAGAAGGTGGCAGGCCCTGCTCCAGCTGGGTTCTGAGGAGCGCCCTGGAGGTAGTGAGCGAGGAGCTTTCCCAGCAAAGTTCTTCCTACCAGACTTGCTTGCCAAGGAACATTTCTCCTCCCCAGCAAGGTCCTGCCAGGAGCCCATGGCATGGCCTGGGGCACTTGCTTCCTTCTCAGTAAACAGGAGGCCTCTGAGGACTCCTCCTCAATGAATGAACTCTCCCACCCCTCCATACACCCCAGCTAGCAGGAGGCGGTCACGGGTCCTGCTCGGGAGGGTCTGCTCTACCACCTGTAAGCTACGCTATCTCAGGCAGGTTCCCTAACTTCACTGAGCTGGCTTATAGAGGCTCAAATAAAGGCTTGGCAATGAATTACCTAGCCCACAGTAGGTGCTAAACAGCATTTCCTAGGGAAGCGGAGGTGAGGGTAGTTGTGACTGGGGGAGACAGGAGTGGTAACAATGGGCCTGCTAGTCATCCAGAGCTTCAGCCACGACAACATGGTGGTGCCCTGCCACTACCCACCAGTGACTGGGGGTCAGGGATGAGGAGGCACCCCTCATGACATCAGCAGGGTAGGAGGCCAGGCAGGAGATATGTGAGGCCCTGGAGCTGTCAGAACACAGCCCAGCTCCAACTTCCTCTGGGCAGGGTACTCAGCATGCAGCCTTCCTTCCTTCCTTCTGCATTTGGAAAGAGCTACCCACCCTCCAGTGTAGTGTTGGGCTGAGGTTTGGCTCCCAGGATCCAGGGCAAGGAGCTGGCAAGAGTACACTCAGGTGCTGGGGCAGGCAGTGACAGCCAGGTACCATCACTTGACATTCCCTGTGCTAGGGAGATTCTTGTATCCTTCACACTTGAGGAACCCAGGGCCTCAAGGAGTAAAGCCTGTGGGTTCTGAGCAGCAGGAGAAGCCTGGCAGGGCAGAGGCTTGGAGAGGGGTGGGCACCAGGACCGTGGCAGCAGGGGCAGCCTGGAGCTGAGTAGAGAGCTTTGTTTTAAGGGTTTCTGTCCTGCAGACGACTGGAAATGGAGAAGGAGAGCCCCTCCCAGGCTCCCACTCCTACAGCACCAGGTCCCTATGGAGTACTAGAGCCTCCATAGAGCTCCCTACACATGTGCACGCGCACACGCGCACACACACGCACACACACGCACACACACACACACACACACACACACACAGATCCTGAAGGTTTGCTAGCTGGGCATGCTAAGCCAGAGCTGACAGGTCATGGCTGGTCCTTTCTAAGGCAAGAATCCCTGACAATGCTGATCTTTCTGTCTCTCTCTCTGCACAGTGAACTTCAGGAGAACTCACAGAGCTCTGCAAGAAGAAATGACATGGAGAAGCCATGTGGTCTGCCTCAGGTTCTACAGAGCTGGAACTGAACCTGCACCCTGTTTCCAAAGCCCCCCTCCCCAAGCCAGGAAGCCTGGCATAGAAACTGTAGCCTGGAGTAGGCTTCAGCCTGGGGTAGGCTGGAGCAGGTAGATCTCCAGCCAAGTGGGTCTCTAAGCACGTCCTCAAGCCTGGCCACCATGGGTGCCCCTGTTAAGCATGGAGCAGGCAAGCTGGGCCCCACCGAGGGCCGAGTGTGAAAGCTGACCCATAGGGAAGTGGTTTTGACATGAGAAGGCGAAAGAGCCATGCTTCCCCCAAGACAAAAACTGATAAACAGCCGGGTGCCCTTTGAGAGGCACCAAAGGTGGAAGTTCAGAGGCAAGAAGGTGCCCTCACCGCTTCCTCTACCACCCTGTCCTCCAGCATGGTTGAGTACAAGGTGGTGTACCTGAACCCGAGGTCTGGAGGCAGCTGGACCAGAGCAGCTGTCTGTCCAGACATGCATGAGCGTGTGCATGCCGGGACGTACAGGGAGGGTAGCCGGAAGGGCTGCTGCGTGTGTGTGTGTGTGTGTGTGTGTGTGTGCGCGCGCACGCGCGCGTGTTCAAAGGATCTGCTTTTACCCCCACCTGCACCATCGCCTCCGAGGACAGGACGCTCTGTCGCTGACGCTGATCTACACCAGGGGCTCCAAACCACAACCACGTCAGCAGCACATGCAAAGAGGCCGAGAGGTGGGGGCAGGGTTCATAGCTTGGCACCAGCATGCACACACAGTCACACCCCATCCTTTTGTCCCCCCCCTCCAGAGCGTTGGGGAGGGAAATCTCCATCTGTATGCTAGATGCTCTCCCCTCTTGCCTCCCGCCCAGACAGCAGCAGGCTCTGGAACACTGTCTGTGACCCAGCAAGGCGCTAGGCATCGGGACACCAGGGAATAGCAAAGCTCCCTGAACTCAGGCCCTGTGTGTGTTAGAGTCTACCTGGGCAGAACCAAGAGCAGAGCAGCCCCCGCAGCAGCAGGTGCTCCATGCAGCCCATCATGCAAGTAGTATCTTAAGACCCTGGGAGGAGCCACACAGGGTCTAGGGAGGATGTACTTTCAAGGCTGTGTCCTGCACTTCTTTCTTCTCTCCTTCTCCCTACCTTCTGAGGGCCTCACTGGTCTCCCAACGCCTGATGTCACCCTCCTGGCTCCTCCACTAGGACTGACTCAAGGGGCAACCTCTGAGCAAGATGCCCAAGCCACTCCAGCCAACTGCAGGCCCGTCACCCCAGCCTTACTCATTGCCTATTGACTGGTTCTCTGAAAATACTTACTGTCTCTGCTATGATCCCTAGCTTCTGGAGTGGTGTCTGGGTCTAAGGATCTAAGAGCTGTAGAATGGATGGATGGATGGATGGAAGGGATGGATGGATGGATCAATATGTGAGAGAGCAAACAGGTAAGCACGTATAAAGCCAGGCTGGAGGGTGGAACAGGCCACACCTGAACAAGCCTCTCTCGTCACAGAAGCTGCTGTCCCAACATTTCTTTATCACATACAGCACCTCTGGGGGACTCTTCTCATGTGACAGATAGAAGCCTGAAGACCACAGGTCATGACCTGGGGTTGCTGGGTTGTCCCAGCTTCTCCTCCCCTCTCTGTGAGGAAGGTCGTCCTTCTTCAAAGCCAGAGTGTTTCTCCTCCTCATCCTCTCCTCACTTCAAGGTTCAGGGCTGCCCTGTGACCTGCTGCAGCCAGCAGACTGTGGCAAACATGATGCCAGCACTCAGTGTACAAGGTGTAAAGCCAAGCCTACACACACATACACACTCACTCTCACATATGGACTCACATAAATACATACACATACCACACACTCACAAAGACATACATACAACCACACACACACAGTCACATACATATACCACATACTTACATATACATACTCACACATATATGCACACACATACACACACACACACTGCCTGACCCACACTACATACACTGTCTACACCCCCCACATACTTACAAACTCTCACACATAAACTGACATACACACATTCACATATACATATGCTCACATACATATATATACTTACATATACACATACACACACATACACTCAAACGCAGATTTATTGCTATTTCATAATATCATATATAAATTAAAATTTTTAAATATTCCCATGGTAGAACACACTTTTTAAAATATTTTTAATGATTTATTTACTTTTATTTTATGTGCATGGGTGTTTCACCTGTATGTATGTCTGTGTCAGGGTGTTGGATCCCCTGGAACTGGAGTTACAGACAGTTGTGAGCTGCCATGTGGGTGCTGGGAATTGAACTCAGGTCCTCTGGAAGAGCAGCCAGTGCTCTTAACTGGGTAGCATACACAGTCTCAGCATTTGGAGGTAGAACAGGAGCATTAGGAATTCAAGGTCCTCTTTAGTTACAGCAGGAAGCATCTCACCCTCTGTCCCACTGTAAGATTAAGGAAATCTTTTTCCCAGAAGCACTCAGAAACTGACCTGACCAGACGTTGGCTAACATGGTGTCCGTCTCATGCCAGAATGTCTTCTGGACAAGGGGGATTTGGCAGTATGGCTGCTTCAGCACTGGCCTTTAGCTGAGGAGGGGGACAAACACTTGGAACAATGTAGACTACCCGGACATCCAGGAGAGTCCGGTGGACGAGAGAAGGGTGCTGGGGAGCCCCTGTCAGTATGAGCTGCAGGTTGGAGAGCAGCAGCAGAAGGCAGGCTTCTCCACAGTGAGCCCAGCTCCCCCTGTTTCTTAACAGCATGCTTGCAGGGACTGTGCTCTCCTGAGAGAAGTGCACCCCAAGGAAATTAAAGCCTGCGACAGACGCTCAGACGCTCGGCTCACTCTCTCCCCCAGCACGGACTTGGTTCATTGCGCTGGTGTTGATATTAGACCCAGGTTTTCTGCTTTGTTCTGTTTGTTATTTTGTTTTGGGACAAGGACTGTCTCACTCTATAACTGGGTCTCATTACATAGCTCAGGCTGGCCTGGAGCTTCTCACAGTCTTCCTGCCTCAGCCCTCTAAACGCTGAGATTTCAGGAATGAGTTATTGTGCCTGACTTTGCCCAGATGTGAATTCTTACCCTGTCCCTTTCTGCTCTCACTTTTTAGAGATGGGAGTCTTGTCTTATAGCCTAGGATGGCCTGGAATTCAAGCCCCTCCTGCCTCTGTACCCTGAGTGCTGGGATTACCAGAAAATTTTCAGTTATTCTCTGCCACCCTTTCTTTGTATGAAAAAGGAAGGTTAAAAATACCCAACTAGCCAGGTGGTGATGTCACACACCTTTTATCCCAGTACTCGGGAGGCAGAGGCAGGTGGAGTTTGAGCCAGCCTGTTCTACAGAGTGAGTAGACAGCCAGGGCTACACAGAGAAACTCTGTCTGGTGGAAGGAATGGAGGGGGTGATGGAGGGAGAGAGGGAGAGAGGATGGGAGGGAGGAAAGAGGAAGGAAGGAAGGAAAGAAAGGAGGAAGGAAGGAAAAGGAAAAAGGCTATGACTGACTCAATCTAGCATCTGATACTTGTTTCCCAGGCTCAGTTTCCCGCTCTGTCGAGCAGGAATGAGTAGCCCCAGGCAGGGCTGGCAGCCTGCTCGGCCCATGCTGGAATTATCAGTCAGGATCCAGCAGGATTCTTGCTGAGCCCAGTTCCTTCTATACCACCATCCTGTCCCCAGGAGCTTGGCTAAAGTCCTGAGGATAGGGAGGGCCAGGCAGGTCTGGACAAGATGCTAGGACGAGGTCCCCTCTGCCTGATCCCCCAAGGATACATTCCTTCAACTCCTCATTCCATAGGTCCTTTTAAGTCAGAAAAGATGGCCAAGAATTGGTCCCTGAGGCTAGGGGTGGAACAGCACTTGCCTAGAGTGTGGCAGGCCTGGATTCTATCACCAGCACAAAGAATAGATTCCCCTCCCCCATTCTCCCTCCCCCTTCTTCCCTTCCTCAGTCTTCTCCTTTCTCTTTCCTCCCTCCTTTCCTCCTCTCTCCTCTCTCATCCTCACTTTTCCCCCTTCCTTTTCTCTCTCCCTCCCTTTCCCTTCCTCTATCCCTCCTTTCTTTCCTTTCTCTCTCTCTCTTGTTTTCTCCCCACTTGTTCTTCTCTCTCCCTCCCCCTTCTTCCATCTTCCCTCCTTTCTTCTTTGTTTGGAGGCAGATCTCAGTGAGTAGCCCACAGCCACTGGAGCTCAGGCTCTCCTGCCCTGGCTTTCCAAGTACTGATATATCAGGCCTGTGTCACCATGTCTAGCTTCAAACTATCTTTAAATCCTAAATACACATTTTTTTTATGATAAACTAACAAATACATATGTAATAGAAGAAATTAAAGTAAATGGCAGAAAGGGCTACACAGAGAAACTGTGTGGATGGATGGATGGATGGATGGATGGATGGATGGATGGATGGATGGAAAATTGACAGGTTGTTATCTGTAGAGAGGGACTTTGGAGGAAGAGACAGAAGGACAGAGCCAGGATCTGGAGGAGTGTGTGGGAAGGAGTTAGAGGTTCTCTCAGGAAACCTGGAGCACTGAGAAAAGATGAATGGGGTTCTGTTCTGGGAGCGCTGTCTCTCTGTCCCTATCCCCACTGAAGCTTCTCCCTAGAGTATATTTCAAACCTGGAAAGTCCCAGCTGCCAGCCTGATGCTTGGTATACTGTGTTTAAAAGAAACAAAATAAATCAAAACACTGGTTGATTAAAGAGATGGACTCAGTCGCCAGTTAATCCCAGACCAAGTGTTAGTCACTCCTGTCTTCCCCTCAGACACCTCCCTCCAGCTCAACAACAACTCTTAGGCTGCCATCTACAGCTGTGTAAGCTGTCTATTGCCCATCGCCATACATGAATAACGCTTCCTAACATGGGGATGAGGCGTGGTTACAAAACACCACTTCTTCCTCTTCAAAGCTCAGGCAAAGTGGAGTCACACAAGAAGGAAAGGGGTCAGGGAACCTCCCCACCCAACACCATGGGCTCTTCCTGAGTCTTCTCTCTGGTTCCTAAAGCCTGAGCCTTTGCTTCCTTCTAGTCTGGGTTTGAGATGACTTTTGGGCAACAGGCCAGTTCTCTGTTCCTAGACTTGAGTCCAGAGCTTTAGTATGACCTTGGAGGAGTCCTAGGACTTTGCTGCATCTCTGTTTCCACATAAGAGAAGTGAGCGAGGATATTGGTTAGCACTGCTTGCCTGGCATACAGGAAGCCCTGGGTTCCATGTTCAGAACCAGGCAGGCCCCTGACCTCCTGTGTCTTTCAGCCACAGAGCAGCCAGCCTTTTGGGGGGGGGGGGCAGCCTGATGAACACTAGATGTGGGGAGTCAGTGCAGAGAAAGATGGGGTTCATGGAAGATTACCATGTGGGTAGAGTGAAGGAAGAAGAGCCACAGATAGGAAGGAAAGGACCAAAGTGTCCCCAAAGACACCGTGGGACTGTTAAACAGAATGCTCATCCTCCTTGCGCTCATCATTTTAAAAGGAAATGGAGCTCACTGTTGGAAGAGGTCAATAGGTCGGCCGAGGGAGCAGCAGAGTGCTGAGGGTTCAGGACTGGGGACCATAAGAATTCCAGGCCCCTGTCTTCTCCCCATCCACCTTCCCTTCCCACTTCCTAGCCCAGAGGAGTGTCCTGCTACTGGCTGGGGCAGCAGAACCCTGCTCAAGTACTCACACTCATGTCTATCTCACCACCACCACCCCACCCAGCCTGCCTCGGCCTCAGCCTTATCATAGGGCTTACCCCAAAGGCATACACAAGTTGAGAGCTATGCAGACCCACTGAATGACATGGCAGAGTGGATTTAGGTGGGACCAGTCTGAATCCCACCTGTGCTTAGTTCTAGCTGGAGGATCTTGGCCAATCACTCCTCTGTGCTCAGTTTCTCCAGTTTAATAAAGAGCATAAAGAAACGCCATGCAGATGACGAGGCTACAGAGGCACACTCTAGGCTCCAGCCCCCACTGCTGGAACAAACAAACCAACAAACTAACTACCTGCCTAACTAGCACTAACTACTCTGAGCTCCTTTCTCAAGTTTCGAAGAGCGAAACTGGCTTGAGCAGAGCGTCAGCTACAAAAAGAGTGTGTCCTAGCCTGACTGGGGGCTTGCTGGGAAGGGAGATGGAGCAGCACAGAAAAGGCAACGTGCCAGCCTGCCTGTCTTCGTCAGAGTCACTAATGCTGTGATGAAACACCATGAGCAAGAGCAAAAGGGAGGAGAGTTTATTCCACTCACAGTTCCATATCCAAAGCGGTAAGGACGGAAAGTCAAGCAGGGCAGGAACCCGGGGGCAGGAGCGGATGCAGAAGCCACGGAGGAGTGCTGCTTGCTTGCTGGCTTACTTATGCCTCATGGCATGCTCATAGAACCAAGGATCACCAACCCAGAGATGGCACCACCCACAACAGGCTGAGCTCTTCTCCATCAGTCAATGATTAAGAAAATGCCCTACAGGCTTGCCTACAGCCAGGTCTGAGAATGGCAGTTCCTCAGTTGAGGCTCCCTCCTCTCTGGAGACTCTAGCTTGTGTCCAATCGACATAAGACTAGGCAGCACACCACCAGAGATGGCTTCAAGCTTGTCTTCCTATCACGAGCTGTGTTCAGTTCGTCAGTAGAGGAGGGACTACAGCCTAGATTCTAACTGTCTGTCATTCTACAGGGAGGAGCTTTTGGGATACAGCCCAGCTCTACCAAGCATCCAAGACCAGCAAAGCCAAAGAACAGGGAGATTCTGCGACAGGCTGGATCTCCTCTATGCTGTCCTCACTAGGGGGATTTGGATCCGAAAGTGGAGCCTCAGAGCCTGCCTCAAAGGCTATTGTAAGGGTGTACAGGCAATAGGGATGGCACACCAGCTGAGGCCTGGAGGGCTCCACAGCTGGGCCTCCTTCAAGGCACCTGGGAGATAAGAGACTTGCAGACCTGAGTGTAAGAAAGGGGAGCTGGAATTTCCTCATCTGATCAGCAAATCAGCAAAACCTTAGTCCAGCCCACCCTGGTGAGCTAGGCCTGTAGGCTCCTGCATCTGAAGGGTGAGCCTGCCTTCCTGGCAGAGACAGCTGCGCTGGCCGAAACAGGTTTCCTCTACAGGTAGGCTTGCTGGGTCCTCTCCAGCAGCTGGGCACCTGATCAGGTGTGGAGGCGGGGGCTACAGGCTGACACTTCTAAAAATAGAGCCCCAGAGCCTGGGAGTCAGTCAGGTGTGTCTGCCACTCAACCTCTCCAGCACAAACACCTGGTACAGATCCAGCGGATACTGACTTGGGTCCAGCCCTGTTGACGGCTAGGCCCCCTTATCCAACCCCTTATAAACAGCAGCCCATCTCCCACCCCCTACCCCCCCCCCCCAGATCTCTGGGCTGGGACATCAGCCTCCCAAGGTCAAGCCTGATGGCCTCCTTTGCTGCTGTGTCTTCCCTGTCTCTAGTGGTCCTGGCACATGGAATGCTCAGCAAATGAACGCTCTTTCAGTGACTGCCTCTCAAGTTATGCAGCATTTGTGTGAGAGAATCTCTGCTGCTAAAACACGTTTCAATTTAGCCAGCAGGGGCTGTGGCTGTAGCTAAGTTGCCTAACATGTACAAAGCCCCGGGTTCAGTCCCCAGTAAAGCCAGGTATGTAGCTCATGGCCATAATCCCAGACCTTGGAAGGTAGAAGCAGGAAGATCAGAAATTTGGTGTCATCCTTGGCTGCACAGAGAATTTGAGGTCAGCCTGGAACACATGAAACCTCATCTCAAAAATCAACATTAGATTGAATCAACAATAGTGTGTAGGTGTACTTAACATCACATCATGGGGCCAGCAAGATGGTTCAATGGCTAAAGGCAAGGGCCTGACAATCTGAGTTTAATCACCAGGACCCATGTGGGGAACTGGCTCTTAAAAGTTGTCCTCTGGGGGCTGGAGTGATGGCTCAGTGGTTAAGAGCACCATCTGCTCTTCCAAAGGAAACGGGTTCAATTCCCAGTACCCACATGGCAGCTCACAACTGTCTATACCTCCCATTTCTAAGGGATCGGATACCTTCACACTAATGCACATAAAATTAAATAAATTATTAAAAAAAAAGTTGTCCTCTGACTACCACATGCCAACCATGACACCAGCACACACACACACACACACACACACACACACACACACACACACACACTAAATAAATATAAGAGTTTTCTCATTATGACCTCATATGTTCCTGAAGATGTTTGCTGCACTATGTGAAACATCAGTTTCCCAAAAGTGTGTCCATGGCTGCCACTTACTTCATGACAATTGCCTGGATCTCGAATGTGTTGTCATTCTCCATGAGCTGGTTCCTGAGACACAGGAGCAGGTTGGCTCACAACTGTAATCCTAGAATTTGAGAGATGAAGGCATCAGAAGTTCAAGGTCATCCTCAGTTACACTGACTTCTAGGCCAGCCTTAAGCCACATGAGACCCTGTCTCAGAAAAAAAAAAAAAAAAAAGGCTAAAGAGATAGCTCAGCTGTTAAGAGCGCCCACTGCTTTTACAGAGGTGCTTGATTCTCAGCACCCACACTGGGTGGCCCACGATCTCTTGTAACTCCAGCTCCAGGAAATCTAACGCCTTTCTCTGGCCTCCATGAGTACCCGCACTCATACGCACATCCACACACACAGACACTCATGCACTGTGGGGCACACAGGCTGGGTGATAGGGACAATAGGCATGAGGCTGCAGTGAGGTCAGAGACCTGTCCAAACTCCAAAAATCTCCTCCTGAGGTCAGTAGGTGTAGGACCCTTCCTTCCCTGCATGCCCCAGGGCACTTAGGCTGTCGGGGGGGGGGGGCAAGCTCTCAAGGAGGTCACGATCAGTCATGCAGCTGGCACCTGGATGCAAACCATAGAATCACCAGCATCCCAGCCACAGCCAATGAAATGCATGCACCCTGAAAACCCCTTCCCACCCCCCAAGGTTAATATAGTACTTGTTCACCCTGAAAACCCCTTCCCACTCCCCAAGGTTAATATAGTACTATGTTCGCCAAGGAATAGACCGACACAAGCTGCTTTACTAATAACCATGCATAAGCAGTTTCACTAAAACCGTCCAACAGTTGCTGTTTCACTGGGATAGCTCTGAACAAAGAGAACTGTAAGGCTAAAATCCTCGGAGAAAGCCTTCTGCTCCCCTCCCCACCAGCCTCCCACCCCAAGTTCCACTGGAATCCTGCAGACCCCACCCATTCCGGGTTTGGCCTCATCTTTCCCAGCTTGGTGTCTGGCAACGCCTGGACTTCCCAAAAGAGGAAGCAGGACATGGAACCACAGTGCATATGCACAAATAAAAATAAGTCTTTGAAAACAACAACAAAGAGTGCCCGTGGGTCCCTGTTCCTACTACCACACATCCAGCACTGCCCTGTGATGAGACCAGGGTACCAACACCCCAAGTTCATGCGGCAAAACACGAAGCACAGCTCAAGAAAAAAAGTGAATTAGAAACTGAATGTGCCCCTGGCACACCACGGTCTGTGTTTCACATCTCCACACAGCACCTGGAACTCTCCAGAGCCCTAGCTAGGCAGTTCTGGGCTGTCCCATTCACCCAAGGTGCAAACAGTTTGCGGGGAGGGAGCTATCCCCAGGACACAGGAGGGTTGTGGGGAGCACTGAGGAGCAGCAGCTTTGGGCCTTGTGGAGAGTGAGAGGGGACCCCATTTTTTGACAGAAAAAAAAAAAACACCTTAGCCAGAAGCACTGTGCTGGGAGGTGGGCAATCATGAGACCAGGTCTGAGCTGCAGGGACCCCCCAACCAGCTTTCCTACAGCCTGCCACAAGTGGAAATGTAAGGATGCCCTAGGTCATGGCCCATGGGTGGGTGACCAGGAAGATGCTTCAGAATAGAGGAACTGCAGATGTGAAAGAACAAAGAACCTTCTGGAAAAGGGATGGAGGCATAGCCAAAGTCATTGGTACATCAGGCTGTTTTGTTGTGTTGTGTTGTGTTGTGTTGTGGTCGATTTTCACCTCAGGGCTGGCCAAGTAGCCAGATCTGTGCTGGGCCTCATGACACCCATGGGGAGGGGGGCAGGACTGAGCATCAGGGATGGGGAGGGTGTGCCATGACCAAGGGGCCAATCAACAGGTGGGGCCCTGATCCCACCTTGCATTGGACGACTTGAGAATGGGCTATGTTAGAAAGGGGAGGTAGCCAGCAGGCGGCCTCTGGACTGACCTAAAGCCAACTTAAAACATCCCAATCACTAAGGGAAGCCAAGGCAGGAACTCAAGCAGGAACCTGGAGGCAGGAGCTAAGGCAGGGACCATGAGGAATGCTGCTTCCTGCTTTGCTCTCCTTGGCTCCCTCAGCTAGCTTTATCATACAAAACTCTTAGCCCCAGTGGGCTGGGCCCTCCTGCATCAATCATTAATGAAGAAAATTCCCCCACAGACTTGCCTCCAGGCCAGTCTGATGGAGTCATTTCCTCAATTGAGGTTTCCGATTCCGTGATGACTCCAGCTTGTGTCATGTTGGCAAAAAAACAAAGCAAAACAAACAAAAAGAGGCTAACCAGTGCAGTGTGTTTGGTGTTTGTGTGCGATAGAGTGTGTTTGTGTATACGTTTGTGTGGATGCGTGGCTACAGCCACATGCATGCCACAGCACACATGGAGAAGTCAGAGGGCAGCCTCAGGCATCAGCTCTCACCTTCCCCCTTGTTTGAAAAAGCATCTCATTCCGAGCTGCATAAGCCACGCTCCCATCTCCATTTGCCTTCTCTCCACAGGGGCTCGCTGGGCTGACAGACCCCTGCCTGGTATATCCAGCAGTTATGCGGGTTCTGAGGGCCAGAGCTCAGGGCCAGAGCTCAGGGCCAGGGCTGTGTGGCGAACACTTTCCTCCCTGAGCCATCCTCCCCCTCTCCACTTGCTTCCTGGCCAGCACAAGGTAAGCTTCTCTGGACTGCCAAGCCCTCCTTGCCAAGATGGACTGAAAATCTCTAAGACCAAGAGCCGACGTTAATCTTTCCTTCCTCAAGTTTTTCTCACGCATTCATCAAGGCCAGGGAACGCTGACTAAGACAGACAGAGGTAATGAAGCTCAGATTTATCTGTGTGACACACAGCTGGGCCTCCAGAAATGTTTGTTGACTGGATGAAGTCATTAGAACCATAAGTCAGCTAAGAACAAGCCCGAGAAGTTGGCATGAAGCAGAGGCCGGGGTTCTAGTCAGAGTAGGAAGTCCCCACAAGCACACACTGCCACATCCCGCATCCTCAAGCCCGTGCCTGCTGGAGAAATGAGGTATGGCTGGCACCAGCCGTGGCGAGGCCTGTGGAGGGTGGGTGGGGTCACTGCCGGGCGCTCCCAGTCTCCAGAGCTCCCCACCTGCCACACCTGGGGAAGGACAGCACTTTTCTGGGCTCTGGGGCTAAGAAGCAGGCCCTCTGCCAACTCAGCAGGGGACTTTGGGTATGCTGACAGTGGTCATCCTACCACAGCCTCTGCCAGAGCTGTCCACCAGCCTCGGCCTGGAGTAACTGGATGGCAGGTGGTTTCATATGCTCAATAAGAACCAGCATACACACCTCTGTAGCGCTCGACGTAAAAAGCCCTTTCCTAAGCAATTCACTTCCATTTGATTATTGTGATGATCCCATGAGGGGGACAGCGTTCCTGTGCCCATTTTATAGTTTTGGAAATTATAGGAAGCCAAGGCTATATTTTTACTTTCAATTCTTACACTATAACATCGATCTTCTTCATGGCCCTCCACCTTCCTCCTCCTTCTCCTCCTCCTGAGATAAGGCTTCACGGTGTAGCCTGGTCTGGCCTGACACTCATTCTGTAACCTTGCCTTAGCCTCCTGAGTGCTGGGATTACAAGCAGGTACATCCAGCTATCATGTCCCAGTCTGTGTGATATGTGTATCCGTGTGGTGTGGATATATGTTAGCTACGTGTGTAGTGTGTGTTATGTGGTATTTGTGTGTGATACATGTATATACAGTGTGTGGTGGGTGTATGACCTATGTATGTGTGATGTATGTGAGGGTATGGTATATAATATATGTATGTATCATATGTGGGGTTGTAATATACGTGTGTGTTAGATGGGTGTACATGTGTTGGTGTATGATGTGTAGTATTTGTGTGTGATATATGTACATGTATGTGTTGTGTATGTCATGTGTAGTATATGTGTGTGTACATGTGTAGGGTGGGGTTTATGTGTGTGTTGTGTGTGATGTGTAGTATTGCGTGATGTGTGCATGGGTATGTGTGTACGGTGTATGTGTGTAGAGTGGTGTGTATGTTTGTGTATGCTCACCTATGTGACCTCTGCATGTGTCAACATTGGGTGTTTCCCTCCATGGATCTTGACCTGGATAGTTTTATGTCAACTTTACACAAGTGGGAGTCTTCTGTAAGGAGGGACCCTCAGTGGAGAGAAGGCCTCCATGAGATCCAGCTGGAGGGCATCTTCTGAATTAGCAATTGATGAGGGAGGGCCCAGCTCATTGTGGGTGGCGTTATCCCTGGGTTGGTGGTCCTGGGTTCTATAAGAAATCAGGCAGAGCAAGTCATGGAGAGCAAGCCAGTAAGCAGCACCCCTTCGTGGCCTCTGCATCAGCTCCTGCCCTGTTTGAGTTCCTGTCCTAACTTCCTTTGGTGATGCACAGTGCTGTGGAAGTGAAAGCTGAATAAACCCTTTCCTCCCCAACTTGCTTTGGTCATGGTGTTTTGTAATAATAATGATAACCCTAACTAAGACAGATCTCCAGCTATTTTTTGAGGCCAGTCTTGCCTTGAGGGACTTGCTGCTTTGGCAAGGCGGGCTAGCCCTAGACCTGCCTGACCTGTTAGTCCAGGGATGCTCTATTAACTCCCCACAGATCTTCCTGCACAGGGCTTGGATCTTCCTCAGGGCTCGTGACTCCAAGACTCAGCAGGTAAATTTCAGGGAATGGTGAGAGGGTTCAACATAACAGTTCTCAATGACGATTTCACAGGGGTCACCCAAGACCATCGGAAAACAGATATTTATACTATGATTCATAAAGGTAGCAAAATTACAGTTATGAAGTGGCAATGAAAAAAATTTTATAGTGGGGGGTCACCACAACCTGAGGTCACAGCATTAGGAAGGTTGAGAACCCACTGGTTTAACAGGTAAGGCAGGCTGCTGCTGGGCCTGAGGCTTATCTCTGGGACCCACATGATGGAGGGAGAGAACTGATTGCCTCAAGTTGCCCTCTGACCTCCACACCCACACTGGGACGTGAGGGACCACACACCCTCTCACAAGCTCATACCCAGCAGTGTTCTGATGATAGGAAACATCCTGGTGTGGGGCTGAGGCAGCTAGAAAGGAGAACTGGGCTTCGTAAGAACAGGGTATGTGGGATATGGCCTTCCCAGTCACCTTCAGAGAACCACACTCTTCTAGATGCTGAGGACCAATGGCTGAGAGGTGGGGTTTGGGATACAGGGAACCACGCTCTTCTAGACGATGGCTGAGAGATGGAGTTTGGGATGCAGGGAACCACACTCTTCTAGATGCTGAGGACCAATGGCTGAGAGGTGGGGTTTGGGATACAGGGAACCACACTCTTCTAGATGCTGAGGACTGATGGCGGAGAGGTCGGGTTGTGGGTCCCACAGTGATTCTGCATATGGGCTAAGCATTCAGTGATTTCCCATATCTCCCCATGAAATACACTCCTAGACCCCTCCGTGACCCCCTCAAGGTCCCCTCCTACCTATCCAAGCCCTGTAGAGAGAGCATCAGGGCTAGTGAGTATCACAGCTTGGGAGTAAGGGTGTTTGCCACCAAGTCTGACAACCTGAATGTGCTCTTCAAGCCCCACATGCTAGGAGAACACACATGATTCACGGAAGTCGTCCTCTGGGCTGCATGTGCTCATGGTACATATGCACCCACACACATGTGCAAACAACAAATGTTAAAAAGGAAAAAAAAAGCTAAAGAAAGGTTATCCAAATCTCTCACCCTCTTGAATCTTCCCTCAGCCCTGTAGTCTGGGGAGCCCGACTCCGCCTCACCACCAGGACACAGGCTGGCTCCATACGCTTTGAACCAGCTGCTCCTGCCCTGGCGCACCGAGGCTCCACACTATTCCAGGGTGGCGGACTCATTTGAGTTGCCTTGGTTTTCCCCCATGCTGTCTGCTCTGCCCCAGACAGCTCACCCCCCACGCCCCTACACGGCCGCAGCATCAGCTGTCCACACACCTATCACTTGTCACCAGCCAGGCCCTGGGCCCTGAGCTTTGGACGCACTGATTCATCTGCTCCTCACCCTGAAGAAAGTTCACCAGTTCCATTCACTGTTTAGACAGAAACTGAAGCTGAGCAGGACTGAAGGGTGATACATCTCTACCATCTGCTGCTCTCCCCGGGGTCACACTGGGCATTCCTTGCCGAGGACGCTCCCTTCTAACACCCCCAACGCACATACACCCCCAACGCACATACACCAGGCAGGCAGAACTTTCTCTTCCAGCCACTGCTCTCTAAGGTACTTTCTGTGACTCCATCCTCAGAGACTGACTTTTGCCTTTCCCTCTGTGGCACAGACTTGTGAGAGCTGGGGTTGGGCCTGGCCTGAATCCCTACCCACCTGGACCCAGCACCAAGCTACCAAGCTGACCTCCAAGAAACACTGCTGTTCGGAGAAGTGGGCAGTGGAATGGAAGGCCCCCTTCCCTTCCTGCCTCTCTCCCACATAGCCATCCCCATACCCCCTCCTGCCTGTCTCTTCACCACTGCACAACCAGGATCACATTTCCTTGCTCTTGCCTTGCTCTGGGGTTGGACCCTGAAAACTATGAAGGGGAACCCACCCTGAGCTCAGTGTGGGAGGAGCTGGAATCAGAGTCAACTCCCTTCAATCACTTCCCCCATTCAAAACGGGTTCAGCCTGACCCAGCACCTGGTCACCTACGGCTTTAGGGGTGATTGTATGTGTGAGGGACAGAGGAGGCCCACAGGGGAGAAACAGGAGAAGAGCCATCGGGATCCATCTCCAGCAGCCATTATTTAATGAGCATGGAGTTAAAAATAGCAGCCAAGAGCAGGCAACAGACAAGAGAGCATGCCAAGGGCCCTGGGGACAGCAGAGCCCAGCTCCTGACTTCCCTCTTTCCAGGAGGAATAGGTTGGGGATTCTGTCAAGTGTCACACACCCAACCGTGCCTTCCCAGGTGGCTCCAGCAATAGGTTCTGTACGTCACAGACTGTAGAGTTTCACAGCACGAAGTGTGGACTTTAGACCCCATCGGAATCTGGTAGGGGATGACTGAATACCTGCCCCTTCATATACCAATGTCCAGAGTGGGAGACTGAGGTTCAGGAAGATGTGACTGGCTCGAGGTCATGCAGAGAGAGGCTAGAACAGGGCCTCCTGGCTCCCACCTCAGGCTCTATGCACTGTGCTATGTCATGTCAATGGGATCAGATGTCACAGGCTGGAGTATGTCTAATTTCATGCTGTTATGTCAGCAGTGGGGAGGGGAGTGGCTAGGAATGAGGGGTGGAAATAAAGAGGTGACAAAAAGACAGTAAGGCGAGGCACAGGCAGAGCGCCCAGTCCCCCTCCCTCCCCTGAGAAGTCTGGTCAGGTGTAGCGGGTGGGACCAGGCTCAGCATGGAGTGCCCTAATTAGCTCCTGGTGACAGTTTCTGGCTTGTGTGTTATCACCTTGGGCCTCTTGTCTTTATCAGAACCAAAGGTTGATTGGAGGCTCTGGCCAGGGCTCAAAGCAACTTCAATTCTACCAAGCATTTATGACTATAGTGAATGAATAATAACTCTCTCTCCCCAGAGGCCAACACCTCCCAGAGGCCTCTGCTGGTTCCTGACTTCGATCACTCCCTGAGGACCATGGTACTCTTTCTCATCTGGCCACTGGAGAACAGCAGAGCCCAGGCTGAGCTGGATAGGCCCCAGCCTCCTGATGGCCACTTTCAGCATCCCACAACTGTGTCCTCAGCCAGGGACCCACCCGAAGCTTACAAACTATCCACAGGTGTTTGCTCCTCAGCCTGTCTCACTGGGACAAAGGTTCTGGGCCTTATCAACTGAGAGGTAGAATATTAATCTGACATCGCTGCCCCAGCCCTGACCTCTGATGGCTACTGCTCTCCTGGGGATATGTCTGTGCCTCAGGACGGGTGAGGTAGAAAGAAGATGGCTCTGAATCAGGCCTTTCCTGTCCCCTTAGATTCCTGTTTGGTCCCTTGAGTAGCTGTCTTCCTTGCTCTCTCCTAGGGCAATTGTCTACACACCAGATTTCAGCTGTACCAGGTTATACGAACTTTGAACTGTGGCAAGACCCTTATTCCTCTGAATTTGGCCCCTGAGCCAAGTGATACCACCTCTTCCTCCACAAAGAACCAGACCCTGAGCAGAACTCATTTGTGATTTGCACTCACCCATACCCCTTGGCTTCTGGTCCAGAGACCACCTGAGGAGGCAGGGGTGCCTTGCAAGGAGGTCCTGGAGACCTCCCCAGGCTCCTATTTGATAGGAGTTGTGGGGGGAGATCCATGCCCACAACACCCTCCTGAGATACTCATTGTATGAAGTGACACTGTCCATACACCAGGCGGTTGCCTTTATGGCCAAGCATAAAAGGTAATCATTGACCACAAGGATGCCACCCTGCGCGTCAGCGCCATCCAACCTCGACCCTGCCAGGTCCTGGATTACTTTACAGTCACATAAAAGGAGCCTCCAGCCTGTTCCCTGAGGACTTTGGCCCTTGAGGGGGGAGTGGTTCCCTAGAGACAACCTTCTCTTATAATATTTCCTTGACCAGAGAGGAGACCCAGGCCTTTTATCAAACACTGGGATAGTTTGAGCATAGCCCACTGGCCACACAGCCTATTTCCACCTGTTTCCCACCACCTGCCTATTTCATCAGGCCCCTACAGAAGCTTAGACACACCCGGCAGGGCCCTCCCCACCCTGGAGCTTGGGAAGTGTGTTTTCCTTTTCATGCTGTGTCTTCTTGAGTCCTTGTGTGCGCTGGACACAAAGAAAAATCTCCATTTCATAGACAGGAAAGCCTGGGCTCAGAAAGGTTGAGTGACTTGCCCCCATCACCCAGCTTTAAAAGAGCCAACCGTGACAACAGCATGGTCTCCTGATTCACCAATGTACACTACCATTGAAAAACAACTCTTAGCATGCACCTTAAAACGCTTCCTTGTACTCGTAAAGCGTATGTCCTTCTGTCCTGTGATCAAAAGTCTATGTATCACTCATCAGCAAATGTCAGCACTGTAGTGCTGACTCTCAAACCAGATCAAACCAACTCAAACGTTCTTCCCAAGCAGGGGCCTCTGGGCTGAACTTGGGAGGCAAAACAGGCAGGCAACATGTTAGGGAAGGACACTGCCTGAGAAGCAACAATGGGAGCAAAACTCAACTGGCACAAAATGACAGGGAATGCTGGACACAGGCAAAGCCCTGGGGACTGGTGGAGCCAGAGACTAACCTTACCTGGTAGTGACAGGCCTTGTCTAGACTGTTGACAGGAGCCACACAGGGTCTCTGAGCAGAAGTGTGGTTTTGCTAGAGCTGGGTTTCAGAAACTTCTCTCTGGCCACAGAGAGAGTAGAGAGTGTGGAATGCAATCTTAGATTAGTATTTCCCAAGCTTCGTAAAGCAGCCCCTGGGGGAGGCGAGGGGCGTGAGCCAGGAGGCCAGTTGGGGTTGTTTCCCCTCTGGGTCTAAGTACCTGCTCTGTGTTTACCAGCCTCCCTACCCTGGGTAGTTTCTGCCACCTCAGTGGCCTTGGTTTCTCACCTTGTAAATGCAGATGACAATAGTACATAGCCTATAGCTACTAGGAAGAGCTGCTGCGGTGCCTGCCTCACTTTCCAGGACACAGCAGATACAAATTAAGTGCTGGCTTTCCTAGTTACTATGATACACCATGCTCTTCACTCTATTTGAAGTTCAACCCAACCCCTCAGATGCAGGCCAAACTTCATCCTGAGCACCAAAATTCTTACTGCTTTCTCCTCTGGGCTTTGCCTAGGTCTGGACTCCCACAGATGATAAGCACTTAGCACATCACGTGGCAGTTGCTGGCTCGCATATCTGTCAACCCCATCACCTTTGTGCCTCCATTCCACACACTAGGCAGGTCTGGGTAAAATTCTGTGGCTTGGCTTAAAATGACATAACGAATGACATAGCAGTAGAAGACAGAGGGGGGAAGGGAGCACCACGTTACAGACACTCAGCTAACCTGGTCATGTGCAGGAGCTATCAAACTCCCATCATGCAGCAAAGTAGCAGTGGCAGACAGGGGGAGGACGAAGTTTACACTCCAGCTACAAATATCTCAGGGTTGGGAAATAGCTTAGTGGTAGACCACTCAGGGCCAGAGGCTCCATCCCCAGCTCTGCAAAACAAAAGAAAACAAACAAACAAACAAAAATCCCAAACAGACCGGCAGTGGTGGCACACACTTTAATCTTAGCACTTGGGAGGCAGAAGCAGGCAGATTTCTGAGTTGAAAGCCAGCCTGGTCTACAGAGCAAGTTCCAGGACAGCCAGGCCTACACTGGGAAACCCTGTCTTGAAAAACCAAACAACTCAGCAAACAACGACAACAACAGACAGCATTTCAAAACCCCTGGCAGATTCCGAGATCCACTGTCTTCACTAGGACACACAGGCTGAAGAAACGAGGGGCATCGTTGCTCACGGCTGCCAAAGCAGCGAGGCCAGAGAGAAGACCGCACCTTCGCTCCTAGTGCTGCCACTTCCTGCAGGTGCCAAGCGTCCATTCAACTCAAGTTCAGTGTCTGAAGCAAGCCACGTGACTGTTCGCCTCAAGACCATATCGTCAACTGCAACTGTCAGCCTAGTGCCCCAACTCTGCACAAAGACCACCATCTCCAACTCATGAACAGCTGCTGTTCCCAACAGGGACCGCAAAGCCCTCGCTGTGGCTGAGTTGACTCCACCTCCTGTGTCTAGAAATGCTTTCCACAGGCACCCACACACCAGAGTTTGGGCCGGTCCTTATCTTCCAGGAAAACTGAACTTGGGGAGGAATCCCACCTTGACTTTGGTGGAAGTCACAAAGATCACAGCCAGACTCCGTGGGCTGAGTTTGCACACCTCAGGGGGTGCACAGAAAGAGTATGCATGTAGATTCCCCACGTATGTTACCTGCTTTCTCTAGCTTCACCTTTCCTTTGTAATGGGGTTATTTGGGCTCTGAAGGGAGTCAGCTGCTGTGTGGGGAGCTGGGGTGCAGGGGCAATGACAGATAACACCACAGAGAGACACAGAAAGATTAGGAATGTCTCTTGAGAGTATAGCCCCTGTTCTCACCAAGGACAGATCAATGTCTAGTCTGGGATTCCAAGTCTAAAAAAAGCCTTCCACAGGGCTAGGAATGTAGCTCAGTTGGTAGAGTGCTTATGTGACATAAACAAAGCCCTGGATTCAATCTCTAGCCTGAAGAGGCCAAGAAGGATGGCGCTTCCCTGTAACCCCAGTGCTAGGGAGGTAGAGACAGGAGAACCTGAAGTTCAAGGTCACTGTCTGCTGTAAATCAAGCTCAGGCCAACCTGGTAACCTGAATTTCACTCTGGGAACCTAAGTGAAGGTTAGAAAATGAACTCCAAAATTGTCTTCTGGTCTCCAAACAACATGGCATATCTCTCTCTCTCACACACACACACACACACACACACACACACACACACACACACTATGCATATAGTGACAAACACACAAAGACAAAAAAAAATAGGCCCTCCCCTCCATGAGTGTGGTGAGCCCAGTTCCCTGTGAATTTCAGCGCACAGGAATGCCCTTGACCATGGGCGCTCTTCATTTGGCGCTCTGCTCAGAGGGAGGAAGGAGAGGGCCTTCCACGCCATTAAGCAAAGGGTTAGAGGGTGATGGAGAAAGAAAAAGGCAGGAAAGTTGGAGAGAGACCAGGAAGACTTACTCAAACTGAGAGGGTGGACACTGCCAAGGTGTGGAGGCTGAGGGCCAGTGAGAAGAAACAGCTTGGAGGCCTCCTGCTTACGCATTTGCTCTCCATGCCTCAGTTTCTCACAGGTTTAAAGGGGTTAATGGGAGCCAGAAAGTCACAAGGCTGCTGTAGGCATGAGTGAGGTTAGAAGAGCTTGTCTGGCCTTCCTAGTCCTGCTCCACTTCCCTGCTGTCTGTCTCTTAAGGCTTTCTAGGGCACAGGCTGGCTTTCAGATTGGAGGTCTTAAAATATTAAATTAAATGTAAAGGCCCTCTAGGAGCTCACAGGCTGGCTGGCTCACCATTCAGAAAACAAAGGAAAGCAGTGGATTTGGAGAATGAAGAGCAAGGGTCCAAGTGGAGGCAGGAAGGAGCCAGAGCCTCATGCTGTCGAGCTGGGGCTGGGTACACTGCACACTAGAATACAGGCCCTGATGGGTGACTGCTAAGCCAGTGAGGAGCAATGAGGGTGCTCCAGAGAGGACAGAAAGGAACAGCGGCTGAGCTGGGACTAGCCTGGGGAGCTGTGATAAGGATAAACAGAAGTGCCAAGGGGCCATGTCTGGTCAGCCGTGGGTGGGCCAATTACAGCACCCAGGTAGTTGTGATGGACAAAAGACAGACACTGGGGATTCAGAATGCTGAGTTCACCAGTGCCACCAAGGTGCAAAGACAGCCATCGCCTCTGGATAAGTTCCTAGCTCCCCTATCAGACACACCTGAGCACTGTTCCCCACCACCACCACAACCCACAGGCCCCAACTGTGTTGACAAATGGGCCCTTCCTCCCGCCCCCTGGAACTGAACTGTGACATTGTTAGGCTGGAAGTGAGTCATATGGTTCTTCCTTCCTCCTCTTCCTCTCCGCTTTGCTTGCAGACACCCCTGCATTCCCATTCTCTCAAGTCCATCTTTTAAAATCTATGAACTATACCTAAGTGGTCAGCAACACAAATGCCCCAATCCAGGCGGGGGTTCTGAGGAGCCTGGCAAGGGCCTTGGATGTGGGGCATGTATATATGGGGAGGCAGTCTGGGACGGCGGGCGTCTGGACCTGTGAGCTTGCTGAGGTCAGGAGGTACCTGGGACAGCTCTGTCTGGGAGGTTATGGTTGGGGTGGGAGCCTCTGGGGCCATTGTCAGAAGTGACATAGGTGTACATTTGTCCCACGCCCTGCTAGTGAAGGGAACTGTGTGAGTGGCGAGTGCATGCGGGCCCCAGGTCCAGATGCGTCTTCATGAACATCTGAGTACTGAGTGTGGGAGAAGGTGGTTGCCCTGTATGGTGGTGGTTACCCTGTATGGAGGAGTGTTTCTGTCCCTGGGAAGGAAAGGGGTTGGAGAGCAGGGGTGAGGGTCCTGGACAGCCTGCCTTGGCCTTTGGTTCTGCAGGATGTGATCGGGCTGTTCTTGGAATGAGTCCAACATCACACCCTCCAATCCATTTCCCTCAGCAGGGCCAGAGTGTCAGTGGCTGTGGTTTGGCGTCTCTGTCACTTTCCCAGGGGACTGCACTGGGTGAGAAAGCTCATTTCATATCCTGAGGGCCTTGCACCTACTCCCCCCTTCCTCCACCCCGCCCCTGCCATCAGCCCTTCTTCATCAGAGCTCAGCTAGAGAGAAGGACCACCAGGAATATGGGTGGGACACAACCACCACCCTGCAGGACCTTTCTCCTCCCTGCCTCAGCTTCCCCAAGTGGAAAAGCTGGAAGATGACCACTATAAACAGATCTTACCTGCCTGGAGTCATGGCCTGCAGGGAGCTGAGCCCAGCATGTGCATTCTCAGGTTTCACTTCCCCCCTCCCCTAAAGAAAGAATTCTGGCAGAGACTCCCTGGCTTGGGGTTGCAGGTCTTTGGGTTATCTCCAAGGAGGTACTGACAGGCAGCTGACCCAAGCTTGAACCTGTCTATAGATGACATGGAGAATTAAAAAACCCGTGGCAGGCCTCAGGGAGGCAGAGAGGGGTTTTAAGGAAGTTCAGTGGGGCCTGGCAGGGTCTGTCTGTAGGATGTGTGACTTCTGTCACCCCTCGGTCTGAGGAAGAACACCAGAGGCCTTCTAAGATAAAAGCCCAGGGTGACAAGGGTTAGACTCTATGGACCAGACACAGCACAGCATCACCTTGTCCCTGCAGGCTCCATTCCTGCAGTTGTGCAGGGGGTATGGGGTAGAAATCGGGTCTGTCTTCTTTCACTCTTCAGTTGCTGGTCTCCACATCTGTCAGTGTTCCTCTTTTACCTCAGCCCCAGGGGCTGGCAGCAGGGCGACTGATGGAGCCATCCCTATTATGAACTATGGAGGGAGCCCTTGCCAGACTCTCTAGCTTTCCAAATATGGCTGCCTTCTCCTGAGATTTTGTCCATGGTACCTGGAGTTCCTGGAACAAAGCTAGCCACTCCCCAGGCCCAACCTCTCCGGGGCCAAAATTGCCAGAATGGTGGCAACTCCAGGGCTAGTCTGAATTCTGAATTCCGGGGGTGGTCTCAGCTCAGAAGGAGCTGCTCTCCCCTGCTCTGCCCATCCATAAAGGGCATTTGTGCCCAAGCAAACCCTCCCACCTGGGGCTGCTGCTAACACAGTAAGGCAGTGAGTGGCGGCAGTGAGAAGCAGACAAACAGGCCTGTGTGTGCCTGGCGGAGGTGCAGAGGAAGCATGGCTGGGGCCGAAGTGTTAATGGGCCTAGCCTGAGCCAGCTCCTCCACACGCATCCCTTCTCCCCAGAAATGCCTCTTCCTCTGGGTCCCAGCACGCTCCCTCCACATCCCTGGCTGCAGATCTGTCCTGCTTTGACAAACATCCCACTCAGCCCTTGGGTTTATGGCTTTTCCTAGTACCTTCCTTTATGTGGCTGGAAACCTGTACTGTGGTCCTGGCAGAGTGGAGAAGTCTGGGCTAGGAATAGGGGCTGGGGCTGGCCAGCAAACCACAAGGAGAGGAGGGCTGGGCCAGGTGAAAACACTGGGACTCACACTTGCTGGGCCAAGTTGTGTGCAAGGACAGGTTGTGGGAGCCAGGAGGGGGGTCCCAAGAAGGTGCTGAGCTTGAAGGCTGGAGAGGACACAGGATACCATTCCTGAAGGGGACAGTAAGAAGTGAAGCGGGGATCATCCATGGGTTGGTTTGTTCACTTTGAGACAGGGTCTCACATATTCCAGGCTGGGCTGGAACTCACTATTATAGCTGAGGATGACCTTGAACTTCAGACCCTACTGCTTAACCTTCCAAGTACTGGGATTACAGGCATGTATCACCACACCTGGTTCTTCCATGCTGGTAATCAAACCAAGGCTTTATACACGCTAGGCAAGTACTCTACCAACTGAATTACGTGTTCAGCCCTTTGCTTTGTTTTGCGATGTCATATTTGTTAAGTCCCTGCTGTCTCATGAATTCCTTATTTCATTTCCACAAAAGTTTGTAAGTAGTCTCAATGCCATTTTACAGGTGACAATACCAGGGCCCTGAGAAGTGGAGTAAGACTTGCACCTTAGAGAGCTGGTTGGTGACAGAATAACTCTCAAGCCCAGGCTGATGGCTGAGGAAGCGCAGACCTGGAGAAAAGCCACCATACCCATACCGTTTAGTCTTGTCAGGCATTGTAAAGTGTTCATATCTGGGCCTCAGACTTCTTTGTCCCAGAAAGGCTGCTAAAAGCTCGTTCTATCCCAGAACTATCTGCACTTTTTGATACATCAGGACCCAGGTCCCTGGGAGCCTTGAGCCTCCTAAGCGTCAGTATCTTCCATAAGTTAGTGTCTCTCACATAGGGTATCGAATGTTCAATGTACCTAGAGGTTATCTAATTGAATATACACTCTAGGGCTGAGGATGGAGCTCAGCTAGTACAGTGCTTGCTTAGTGTACATAATGCCCTGGGTTTGATTCTCAGTACCACATAAACCAAGCTTGGTGGTATCTACCTGAAATCCCAGCACTCAGGAGGTAGAGACAGGACAATAAAATATTTGAAGTCAGCCTCAACTACAGAGGGAGTTGGAGGCTAGCCCAGACTCTATACAAAACACTACCTCAAAAATAAATAAATAAGTCAGCGGCACTCTAAATGTGTAACTTATTTAGTCATTTGCACATTATTCATTCAGGATTCCAAATCTAGCTGCTATGGGAGGGACCAGGTCTGTCAACCATGTTCACTGTAAAAGAGGATTTTATTTCAAGAGCACAGGAACCACTCTGCAGACCAAGATACCGAGATAACAGTTGGCCAAGTACAAGCAAGATGGAGTACAGTAGGGACAACCAGAGCACCTACAGGTCCTCTGGCGTCGGTCAGCAGCGCCTCGCTCTCAGAAAGCCACCCAGTTGTGGTAATCTTGCCTGTAATCTCACACCACTGAGGTAGGAGGAGCCACACAAACTTGAGGGCCAGCTGGACAGCCAGGACTAGATAGCAAGAAGCAGGAATGGGGGAGGGTGTTCCAGCATCCAAGAAGCAGAGGCAGGAGAATCTACCTAAGTTCAAGACCAGGCTAGTCGACATATAGAGTTTCAAGCCAGCAAGGCAAACATAGCAAGATCCTGTCTCAAGAAGGTAGGGAAGAAAAAAGGATACAGAGAGAAAAAAGAGGGAGGGAGAGGAGGAGAAGGCCTCTGTCTGGAGAGAGGGAGAGAGACATGGAGTGGAGAGGTTAGGAGCCAGGAGGTGCTCAAGGAGTACTACTCAGCCTGTCTCCCAGCAGAGCAAGGACAATTCCAGGAAACAGGCAACCCCTGAACTCACCTGCCACCCACTTCTTGTTCTCAAGCTTTAGACAGCCAGCACAGCCAGCCAGTGTTTGCAGGTCTGCTGTGGAAGGAACCAACTTTGAAAGACGAGCGGACCCCCATCTTGATTCCACTACTATGCTCTGAGCCAAAGGTTTATGCCCCTAAAGGAAAAAAAAGCAAAGGAGGGACCCTTCTGAAATGCCTACCTCATATCCAGGGCAAACTTTTGTCTTTTCAACTTCGTTTTGTGTTTTTGTTTTGTTTTGTCCGGGGGGGGGGGGCGGGGGCACGTTATTTCACTCCTAACAGCTTCGTAGAGGGAATCTGAGGAGTCCATTTTTACACACAGTGCTCGGAAAAGTCAAAAGCAAGTCAAAAGATAAGCCAGCCCCTCCAACTGGTAGGGCCTGATTCTGTTGGTGGGGGCCTCGCTGGGGGAGGGGAGAGGAGAAGGTGTGGGCTTGGCCGGGGAACATCCTCCCGCAGTGCCTTTATTGTTCACAGAACCGAAAAAGTGATGATAGCTTTCCTTCCTGTCTTTAAGAAAACAACAGAATCAAAACAAACAGAGAAGGGGAAGTCCCCTCCTGCAGTCCTTGCCAGAAATAAAAGGAAGAACTCCTGCTGTGGGTGACCTGTGCTACCTCATGCTGGGACCGAGGCTGCCAGGCCAGCACCCACAGTAAAGCCCAGGGCTGCAGTGTCCCCTGCATCCTGAGTCCCATCTTATGTCCAAGAGAGGACACAGACACGGATGAGACCACTGAAGCTCCCGGAAAAAAGCTCTGTAAGTTTGGGGGCCCAGGAGGAAATGGAAATGTACAAGTCCAAGATCTAAAAACAGTGGCTCTGGAAATTAGCTCTGGTTATCACTCGGGGATCCCAGGCCCCACCTCATTTCTAACACCCAAACTACGAACTACCCACACTTAATGAACTCGAAAAAGGGGAATCACCTCCCAAGGTCCAGGGGTTGGCCCTGTGTGCCTTGGTGACCTTGCCAACAGGTCTAGAGTAGCCACGGGGGTCCTGGTGTTGTAAGATTCCCCGCACCTTGCTCGGATCTCTCCTACTTGGCTCTTTTAGTCCCAAGTAGCTTTGGTTGTCTAAAGCAGCTACAGCCAACGCGATCGGGCTGGCCACAGGTTTGAGGCCTTAAAGGCTAGTGGTGTCACCGTTACTAAGCCCACTGTGACAGTGTCTTCACCACAGATACTCTAAGTCCATTTGCACCCGTGGAAGGCTTTAGTTCAATTAAATAATTTGTCTGTGGTCTGGGTTCACAGCAAGTCAGTCGGTAGCTGGGAGAATAGTTAAGTTATTCTTCACTAGGGCTAACTAGTCTCAGGAAACACTAAGTGAACACTGTATTATGACTCAGGCCTGTACCTGTCCCTTTGGGAAATGTCAGGTGTCTCCCAGGGCCTGAGAGAACTAGTGGCATGGAGGAGTTCAGAGGAGGCTGGACCAGGGAGAGCAGCCCTAGGGATGCTGCTTGATGTAGGACAATTGTTGCTCCCTCCCGCTTGCTCCCCAGGGGGAGACTGGCTTGCTTCTATCCCAGGTCCCTCACTTAGTGTCTTGGGTTGATTCAGCTGAATGAATGGTGACTGCCTGAGCTTCAGGGCAGCAGATGGCCAGAGGTCAAGGAGGAGTTGCTCTCTGAAGACCAAACCAGAGGAGAGCTGCAGCTAGATCTTCTGAGCCCCACACACCTCTTCCTCGGCATCCCCATTGCCTGACTCTGTTGTCATAAGTTCCCATTTCATATTTAAGCCTCATCTTCCTTTGTGACCTCTGTACCAAAGCACAGGCTAGGCTGAGCCCAGCCTTCCCTCCAGAGTTTTTTGGGTTGTTTGTTTGTTTGTTTTGTTTTGCTGGCTTTCCATTGCTCAGCGGATAAAATTCTGTCTCTCTGGAATGAGCACCGTGGTTGGAGGGCAGAAGGGTTGAGAGAGGTGCCTTGCACATCTCTGCTTTCCCAATGGCCCAGTTCCAGTAAAGTCCTTGTAGGCTCTTATCTTTCTCTCTTCTCTCTTTCCTGAGTATTGTGACTCTGGGACCGTGCACATAACCAGGTGAAACCACCCTGGAAGCTGTATATCCCCTATGTAGCCCAGGCCTAGAACTTGCTATAGACGAAGCTGGTGTTGGGCTTACAGAGAGCCATCTGCCTCTGCCTGGAGTGCTGGGGGAAAGGCCAAGCCTGGCCTCGTTCCTTCTTTTGAGACTGGGGTCTCACTAAGTTTCCCAGGCTGGCCTACATCCTCCTGCCTCAGCCTCCCAGATAGCCCAAGCCTGGCTAAGCCGCAGCTCTCTCAACCACCTCTAGAAATCCTCCTGCCTCTCAGGCCAGGCCCCTCAGCATCCTCCCTGCACACAGGGCAGATAAGGCTCCATCAGGGGCTCTATTGTAGAGCAGTTATCTGTTCCCACAGCTGGCTCTCCAGATCCTGGGTCTCCCCAACCGCCCATCTCTGGAGTCTGGCTCAGCGGCACCCCAGTCAGCTTCAGATGAACGAATCAATTTGCTCTGTAACTTGCAGCCAATTCCCTCTGCCCCGCTATTACCAAGAGAAGATTCTCTCCTGGGTAACCGGGAAGAAGTGTCCTATAGGTATGGGGACAGTAGAGGACTGTGGTGGCTTGTGGCACCCACTACGGTCTAAAAGGATTCACCTGGAGTACCCATGTCGACTCATTGGTAGTTTCTGTGCTAGGCATTTTGTCTATATCCTCATGTGGCTCTGACGGAGACCCTGGGACTACATGGTAACGCACGGCAGGTTGACAATGGAAATGCTTTGTTTTTGTTGTTGTTATTTTGTTTTTTCGAGACAGGGTTTTACTGTATTGCCCTGGCTGTCCTGGAACTCACTTTGTAGACCAGGCCAGCCTTGAACTCAGAGATCCGCCTGCCTCTGTCTCCCCAAATGCTGGGATTAAAGGCTTTCATATCACCCCCTAGCTTGAAAATGTTTTTAAGAAGTCTGTGTATGGGTGTATTTAAGAGGTAGGACACTTGCCTAGCTTGCATGACATCCTACATTCCATCCCCGTCACCAAACAAATAAGAAAATAAATAAAAACAGGAATAAATAAATGTAATGTGGAAGTCTGTCCAAACTTTCCCATTGAGGAACCAGTCTCAGTGACCCTCCCTCAGGATCTGTCTTTCCCTCCCCATTCTCCAGCCATCACCCTACTGAAGGGGCTTCAGGCAGCACCCCAAGCAGAGCATGGGACTGGGGCCCAGAATGAATCCTGGCCAGCCACCCACCTCCAACTGGGGTGTTGGCACAGGCCACTAGGTTTCAGCTTTCAGAGTGTTTTCCTGTCTAGGGCACTTTCTATTTTTCAATACTTTTCCTTTCACAGCCAAATAACAGAAAAGGGAAATTAGTTGACGCCCCCGAAAGACCAAGGGTTGGGGGGTGGTCTGTCGGGAGGGCAGGACAAGAGGGGCGATGGGCAGAGCTAGCTGGGGAAAAGCTGGAGGTTGTGTTGCTGGGTCACCGACACCACCTCCTCCTTCTCTCCTGAGGCTGACTCACCCCTCCCTCTCCTTCCACGGCTGACTCATTGTTTTCCTACAAACAGCCGGCCTGCCAGGCCCCAGTTCTTTTCTTAATGAGCAGCCCAAGAGCAGGCTGGATGCAATCCTGACCTGCCAACAGCTGGGACGGGCCCAGAGCAACCGAGTTATCTCTGCCTGCACCCACTTAGGAGGGAGAGCCACTTGTTCCCTCAAGGGACCAAGCCCTGCACAAGCTTGGGAAGAGAAGGGTGAGGGTGAGGTGGTTTCCTGGGAGAGGCCATTTTTCTAACTAAGCTCAATCTCCTCAAAGATGGGGGGTAGGAAAGTTGGTGACCTTTTCCTGGCAAGCCCCAGGCTCCCCATTTGCAAAATGCTGGAATAGTAATCCTGCATTTTAGAGGTATTGATGAAGTCACCCTTATGAAAGGCTGTATCGATCATGGAATTCTTTCGTCTGTGCCGCTTGCATGCGAGCACAGTGTTGCTCAGATCAAGCCTTGTGTTCTGCACCCTGGGGTACATTCATCCTTGACTGTAACAATAACTAACTTTTTTTTTTTTTTTTCAATTGAGACGAGGTCTCATGCAGCCCACGTGGTCCAGGGTGGCCTTGACTTCCTAATCCTCCTGATTCCACCTCCCAGAGTGATGGGATTACAGAGGTGCATCACCACCCCCAGTTTTAATGATACCCATTTAAAAAGAGCTATGTGTAAGTGTTAAAGTGGGTGAGGGGGAAGGGCAGTACTAAATAAAACACACCCAGAACCCCCGGCCAGGACCAGACGAGGTGTTCAGCTGTGGGGGTAGCCTGAGGGGGCTCCTCCATGCCCCAGCAGGCCCAGCTCCTTCCCTCAGCACCCCTGAGTGAGAGCATTGATAGTTCCCAGCAGGATCTGCCCAGAGCCCCTAAACCCCTTTTCTCATGGAAGCTGTGCTGGGAAATCCTCTAGGGAGACAGGCGCCAGCGTCCGGCTGACAACCTGCCCACCTGGGCCACTCCTGAAGAGGTTTTGCGTTTCCATTGAAAGCTTTTGAAATTTCAAAACGATGGGCCCACGGGGAGATGAAGGAAGGGGGAGGGGAGCCTGGCTGCAGCCCTCCCCCCCCCCCCCCCCCCCCCCGCAACAGTGAGGGGGCTGTGCTCATCTGAATTGGTGATCCAACTTGGTGGAGCTCCAGCTCCACAAAGGTGTACCGGCCTGGCATACCCAAGGCCCTAAGTCCAATCCTTAGGATCATCAAAGAAGGAAGGGAGAAAATTTAGTGGAATCTTCAGAATATCTGATTTCAGATATAACCTGCTTGAGTTGCAGGTTTGAACTGGGCTGGAAGGTTGTGGCAAGTTAGCTCCTGTATCTGACCTTCCACTCCTTTGTCAGTATTAAAAGAAGCAGCTTGCCTTGAGTGTTGGGACAGAAGGCACCTCAGACACAGCTGAGTGGCTAGTCTGGTGTGGAAACAAGACTTCTTCAGCTTTGGCAGGCTTCTCTTCCCCTCCCCACACGCTAGCCTTGCTCAACCTCGGCCAGCTCTGTCCCTCAGCCACTTATTCTCAGGCCTTGTACAGGTCACGTCTTGGGGTTTGTGTCCGAACACCTTAGTCTGACTCCATTCACAGTGGTTCAGTGTCCTTTCCCACCTGCCTTGTTTTTCGACTGCGTCTTGGGCCTAAAAAGCCTGACTTCCCAATCTCTGTGTACTGGGAAGTGCCCGTGCTTCAGAAGTTAACAGTGTTCTCTTCATTATTTATTTCCTTGCGTCTTACATTTATTTTATGAGTGTTTTGCCAGAATGTATGTCTGAGCACTATATGTATGCCCGGTATCTTCAGAAGCCAGAGAGGGCATCAGATTCCCTGAAACTTGAATTACAGACAGCTGTGAGTCACCATGTAGGTGTTAGGAATCAATTCTAAATCCTCTGCAAAAACAGCCAGTGCTCTTAATTGCTGAGCCACCCCTTCAGCCCCAAGAGCTATTTTTAAACTTTATTTTTGAGATAAGGTATCACCATGTAGTCCTGACTGTCCTAGAACTTGCTATGTAGATCAGGCTGGCTTTTAAACTCAAAGAAGAGATCTACCTGTCTCTCTCCAGTGCTGAGATTAAAGGTGCGTCAGTGTGTGTGTGTGTGTGTGTGTGTGTGTGTGTGGTGTGTCCTCCTCCACCCGAGGAGGCCAGAGAGATCTGATCTCCTGGAGCTGTAAGCTGTGCACTGTGAGAGTCAGAACTGTACTTAGGTCCTGTACAAAAGCAGTAATAGGCCCTTAACCACTGAGGCATCTCTCACCAGTCCCAACAATAGCCAATTTAGAGCCCAAGAGATTAGGATGATGTCTGGGCCTCCCCATTGACTAGCAGCCTGATCCCACACAGTCCTGAATCATCTCACACCTCCCTGAGGCTGTGGTAAATGATGCAAGGAAAGCCAGCAGTTACAGGCAAGAAGCTGTGAGGGTCCATTTGGTAAGCCACACCTTCACTCACAAGAGATAGAAACTCAAACTGGCCTCAGGAAAAGAATTCATTCATTCAAAGCATTCAGATAGCTCCCTCCAGCCAATGAAGAACATAGCACCAACCCACATGCTATGAGGGGCACAAGCCAAATGCCCTTGTGCAGTGCACCTATGTCAGAGCTGTCTGTGACAGCACTATGTGACCAGAGCAGGGTGGCCTTAAAGAGAGTTTCCTGAGAATCCTTCCTAACCTGCCACTGACTCAGGCTAGTGCCACAGACCTTGTCAGGCCTCAGTTTCTTTTCTATGCAGTGGAGGGGCCTGTCAGATGTCCTTCAGGCTGCCCTGGGGACAAAATAAGGGAGCAGATGTGCACATCAAGGATGAAGGGTTTTGATGCCAAACCAAAAGACCAAATGGAAGCTTGCCATTTGTTGTCCTCTAGGAACGCCAATTTAAAGAGAGGGGTTTTGGTTTTAAAGTACACACATGCTGTAGTAACTGGAAAAGCAAAGAGAGTGCCGCTTACAGTCTAACTCAGCCAAGTTTACAGTTGGTCTTGCTCTGGGGCCTGGGGAAGGAATGACAGGAACACGGTGCCTCCTGGACATTCCCTAGTAGACAATGGCATGCATCCTGCTCTCAAAGAAGAGGTAAGTCCTGAATTTCTAAGAACGTCCAGGTGGCAGCCACCTGGGGCTTGTAGCTGGGTCACAGAGCCTTGAAGGCCTTGGTCAGGTTGTGACAAGGACAGTAACAAAAACTCCTTCCAGCCCATGACAGCTTCTGGAAGTCAGGGGGTGGGAATACTTCCCAGGACCATGGAGATCCCACTGGAAAGAGTGGGAGTACAAATCTCAAAGAGCCAAACCTTCTGGAAGGGTGGCTCCCTGCTCTATCTGGAGAGGCAGAGAAGGTATGGGCTGGCCCAGATCAAAGCAGGCTCCCCCAGTCTTTGATTCTCAAACAAGCCATATAGGGGGGTGCTTTAGGAATTGGAGACTGCTGGCGTTGGGGCCCAGGGAAAGTAGTGAAAAGTCTTGGCCAGCTCTCTTTTTGCATAACAGCTTGACTGCCTAACAAAAGGGTAGTCCTTAAAAGGCCTATAGGGTCGTTAAAAGCTTCCTGGCAATGGTTTAATTGGGGGCGATTTAAAGCGTCCTCCTCAGGAAGGCTAGCCCTTCAAAGGCCAGGCAGGCCTCGTTCTACTGTCCTCAGCGCTCACCATTCCCCCAGAGCTGGACCTGCCCCAGCCTGTCCCTCCCCTGGCTCCCTGCAGACCTGGCAGGTCAGTGGACAGACCCTTTGGCCAGCCTGTCTGAGGGGATTCCGTCTTGGCCCCTGACTCAACAGCACCATTTGTTCACACAGTTTGGCCTCAGGGCTGGGGCTGGAGTCTGAGGAAGAGAGGGAAGGCTGAGCTAGACACACACGGGAGCGGGACCACTCAAAACACCTTGTCATCCCTCCCCCACTGTTTGGAACTTCATGGCCCATGCTGGGAGTCTCATCTCCATGTCAGCCCTTAGCCTTCCAGGCAGGACATCAGCGGAGCACACTAACTGGATGGTATTGATGTCTCAGAAGTGACCAGACATGGACCAGACCTGTGGAGAGGGAGATAAGAGAGAAGCAAAGAGGCAAAGGCCGCAGGGTGTGAAGCATGAAGTGGGGTTGGGCAGGAGGGGCAGGGTTTCTGCAAGCACAAAAGGCCTGGTGTTAGAATATGACCAGCTCTGTAGGGATCCTTGGCCAACCCTGATAACAGCAATACCTTAGGCGGCTCTGTGAACAACAGACCTTAGTCACTCAACCATCTTGGGGTCCGGAGAGAGGAAGCAGGAAGACTTGGCACTCAGTCTAGACGTGTCCCTCTGTGAGCATAGGAACAAGTGCTTTCCCCATAGTCAGACACTTCTGACCTGTGGGGTGCTGTCTGAGGAACTGCCCCCCCACACCCTCCTTTCTCCTGCCTCTAGCCCTCCCAAACCCTTCTTGCCTCTAGGCAAGTCCGGCTCTTGCCTCTCTCCCCCTGTGAGCTTTTGTCTTGTCTATGGAGCAAGATGCCCATTTGAAAAGGGGCTGGGGACCAGGAGTCTCCGGGACTTCTTCACCTGCTGGCAGGGTTGAGTGTGGGGGTGTGCCCCAACTGTGTCTGAGCTCAGTGGCCCACAGTGTGAGCAGGATGCAGGTCCCTCTAGTGCAGATGCGGAGTGGCACCGAGGCCAAAGTGGTGGGAAGGCTGAGAACCGGAGGGGGGAGCTTTCTGCTCCTAGTCACTGCCCCACTTCCATTATCTGCTTCCTTGATCATCCACCCTTCATTCATCCATTCACTGCAAAGGTGACAACCTCTCCCTGGGTGCCCAGAATGAAGAGGGTTCCCTGGATGAATGTGTTTCACCTCTAAGACCCAACCAGTCTTGGGCCTAAGGAGTTTCCCAGGAAATGTGGGAAAGCCCCGGGGAAAGCTGCCTTGCGGTTACTCCATAGACTGCTCTTCGTTCCTATTAGTTCCCGAAGCAGTGGCCAAAGGACCCGTTAAATGCCCCTTTTGGTTTCTCTTGCCCTCCCGGGGTAGGTGGGACAGCTGTGGTTGTACCCAAGGAGCCTGGTGTGTGTGTGTGTGTGTGTGTGTGTGTGTGTGTGTTTGAGGGGAAGAATCAGGGAATTAACTGAGCATCTCCAGCCCTCTGTCCCTCTTGCTGGTCCCCTGCCTCCTTGAGCAGATCACTGGGCCTGTGCTCTTTATCTCACTGTGCCCTCTGGGCTGCTGGAGAAGCACCCCTTCCTCACCGGTCCCAGCTCTGTCAGGACTCAGATAAGCTGAGCCCCCCACCCCGTCACCCCCCCAGGCCCGCTTCCCGCCTCAGCCTAGGAAAGAAAGGGGCGGGGCTTTGGTCTGGCTCCTCCCCAAACGCACGCCTCCACCCTTGTCCCGGGCCACACGTTCCTTCAGAGAAGCCCAAGCAGCAGCCCTCGGCCACTGCTCTCCTGCGCCCACATGGTGGAGGCTGACAAGACAGAGGCTGAGGAATGACTGGCCTAGGGTCATCAGGCCAGAGGCATAGAAGGTAGACTCTGGAAGAACCTCAGTGGGCCTGCTGGAGGGACATTATGGAGGTTCTGCTCCAAGTCCAGCTGGGGAACCCATAGATGCAAGCCCTGGTCCTGCACCAGCTGCCAGCTGCATTAGAGCCCAAAGCCTGGGGCCTCTCTTGGCCCTGCTCCTGTCCCTCAGGAATAGCTGTCCTGGGCAGCCAGTGCAGCCATAGAGATCTCCTTTCCATCCCCAGCCTTGCGTTTTCTCTCCCTGTCTCTGCGTGTTCCTCCTCAGGGAAGGGCTGCCTCCCTTCTCTCTCTGGAGGGACATTGCTAATCCTCCATGGGGGCATATGACTCCTCCTCCAGAAGCCTCATTGAACAGGCCAGTCAGGAAGAAACATGATCCCCTTCACGTGGCCACCCCACTCACTGGGTACTCAGCAATTGGAAACCCAAGTTAAAACTCAGCCACCACGAGCAGCTGCACCTTACTATTGTTTTTCCTGGTCCCATTACACGGCTAGCAATGTTGAAGACAGGTCAGAGCTTAAGAACACATGTTCTTGCAGGAACCCAGGTGCAGTTAGTAGCACCCACATGGTAGTTCACAAGCATTTGTAACTCCGGTTCCAGGGGACCTCTTCTGACATGGGCACCAGGCACATGTATGGTACACAAACAGACATGCAGGCAAACACATACATAAAATAAAATTATAAATATGTGTGTGCCTGTGTGTATATGTTTTTCTAGACAGGGTTTCTCTGTGTAGCCTTGGCTGTCCTGGACTCGCTTTGTAGACCAGGCTGGCCTCAAACTCACAGAGATCCACCTGCCTCTTCGTCCCTGAGTGCTGGGATCACAGGTGCGCGGCCACTGCGCCCAGCTAATAAAAATCTTTTTAAGAAAAAAGAAGCAGAAACAGAGAGGGATCAGGCCCAAGGTAACATACCTAGAAATGTCCAGACAGAATTTAGGCTCTGGACTCTGAACCCTGAGACAGCCATGGCCTGCCTGGTGGCATCGACCATTCCTTTTGGGTCTCTGTCTATGTCTGGTTTCTTTTGGCTTCTGGGAACCTGGGCCAGAACTGAGCTTGGGAAGTGGTCACTAGATGAGGGTTGAGGGCTTATGTCTCTCCCAAGAAGCTGCTGGAACCCCCAGGAACCCAATCCCTCCTCCTTAAAGATCAGTTTTATTCTCCCCCACCCTCCACCGCCCCAAGGAGCCCATCTGCCTCCCCTCCACGGCTTGCCTCACCCTTTCCCATCTAGGGATGTCTCAGCACCTCCCCTGCCAGCCTTGGCCAGGCTCAGGAAACACGCAGTGCTCCCTGGCTGTGCTGCTGCGTCCTATACCATTGCTGGAGTGCACCTGCTGCGTGCCGACTGGCCAGAGAAGGAGTCCCGTGCACCCTTGCAACAAACTGTGTCTGGGCATTCTGTGACGTGCTTTGTGTCACATGCTCCGACGTGTCACAGTAACTACTTGCTTGTAAACGTATGTGCAACACAGAATTCCTTCTGAACCCCAGAAACCCCTCCTTACTGACTCACCTCTGAAGCCTTCTCTGGTCCTCAGCCCACACTGTCCTTCCTCCCCACTAACCGTACAGCCCTGACCTGCTGACCTCTCTTACAAACACTGCCTCTTGATCTGGTTCAGCTCTGGAACCGGGTCACCTTTGCTCTCCGCCCCCCACCCCCCCTCCCACAAGGGCGGGAAAGGGTGACTGTTGTTTTTTTCCTCACTTTAGGCCTAGCAGCCTCCTTT
Source organism: Psammomys obesus (assembly GCF_907164565.1). NCBI lineage: Eukaryota > Metazoa > Chordata > Mammalia > Rodentia > Muridae > Psammomys > Psammomys obesus. The sequence goes on from NW_026585644.1 coordinate 47,560,351, forward strand.
GGGCAAACAGACTCACTAATAACCATTTTGATTACCTGAATTAAAATCAACTCCACAGAGAAGAGCAACAGCCGAATGGAAACGACATTGTTAGCTTTCTTCTTTCATCTTCGCGCCTTTTATGACTCTGTCGTCAATATCTGCTTTCAACTTTGCACCCTTTCCAGCGACTGCCCTTTTCTGTATTTGGTAACTGTCTAACCAGCTTGCTATCTCAGTGTTTGGTCTAGAAAAGTACTTCCTCGTACGCTCACATCTCATTCAAATCTCATGACAGTCCTTCAAGCTATGAACACATTTCCTCATTGTGAAGATGAGGAAACTGAGGCTGGGGAGGTTGTGTGACTTGCCCAAAGTCACATTGTCTGGAAGGAGGTAGGTAGCAGGCACTGGAACCCTCCTGCCTGAGTGGATACCACTCCCAGCCAGTGACCACCTGGGTTAGGAGAGCTAAGGTCTCAAGGGGATTTTTCCTACTGTCTCCATGCCCTTAATTACCATAGAAAGAGCCACAGCAGGGCCTGACTGTGGGTGACTCCTACCAGCCAGCACCCCCAGCATAGCCAGGAGAGGCAAAGAAATCTGTGGACATTGTTCCCCAGGCATGTGGTCACTGATCTGACAACAGCCCTGTCCTCTGCAGCCAGCCAGAGAGTTAATGATTAAGGAGGGGATTAAACATTAGCCACCTGTCGAGGCTGGGGCATAATGTCTCAGACTGTACCTGAGCCTATCTAAAAATACCTGCCCCTGCTGTGGGCCAGCCCCACACAGGGCCTCTAAGCCCCTGTGACTGGCCACCTCCTCCTGACGCGTGCCCCATCTGGGGCCCTGGAACTGCCTTTAGGTACCTGGTCCCTGGCTGTCCCACGCTTTGTCTCTCTGCCCTGTTTACACCCTGCAGCTTCATAGCACACGGCATACCACAAGAGGCATTCCTGGTGGGCTTTCTGGAAAAAGGGGCCAGCTGCCACTCGTTCCTGGGAGGAAGATCACTGGGTTACATTCCTACGTGGGACCTAGTTTATCAGCATTCTTATCTTCTCTGGATCCCTCTGATCTCCACATCCCAAGCCCCAGCACCCTAGGCTACAGCAACTGGAGCAACTGGCCATGCGTTTCACCGAAGAATCACAGGAAAGCTATTTTTAACCTTCTTCTGGAAGTAGGTCTGAAGTGGCCGCCTCCAGGAAGGCCCTCAGATCAGCTCAGGACTTGGAATCTCTGTAGATGTCACACCCAAGGTTCTCAGGCCCGAGAGCCTCAGGGCTGCTCAGCTGTAGGAAGCTAGGTCTGTCAGAAGGGCCCTTTGAGGTTTGAGCAGCCCTGGAACTGTCCACAGGTTAGGGGCAAGAACACCTGAGCCTGACTGAGGCCCTTTGTGGGTCAGCTTCTCACAGCAGGAACTGCAGGGCTAGGCACACTCAGTCTTTTTCTAGAAAAATGCCCTTACTCCCTAACATTACAGATTAGCTCTTACTTCCACTCCCTGGGGAACTCTAAGGGAACCAGGCAGTCTCAAGCCCCCTCCCCAGCATCCTGCTGAACTGCCCTCGGCTGCAAACCTAGCAACCTTCTAACTCACTTGTAGACCAGGAAACTGAAGCAGGCAGAGCCTGCAGGATTTAGCTAGCTTAAAGAGCCAAGAAGGAGCAGGGGCTGGCCTTTCTGACTGGAAATCTGTAGGACGTTGAAAATATTGAAACCCTGTTTCTCCCACAGCCAGATTTGACTCTTCCTCAGCCCTAATTCCCCACACCACCCCTGCTAGGAAGCAATGACACCTGCTGTCCAGCAGTTGTGCTCCTGGGCTCAGGGGCAAGCATGTGGTCCCTGGAGAGGTTGTGTGGAGACCCAAGGGCTGCAGATGGAGGTCCCAACTACCTTGGCAGGAAGATGTGTGGCCTTCAGATCCTTCACTAACTCCTCACAGAGACTTCTAAAAGGACGCCCCAGGACTTGAAAGGTGGCTCGGCAACCAAGAGGCTGTGCTATTCCAGAGGGTATGAGTTTGGTTCCCAGTGAATGCAGGCAGCTCACAGCAGCCTGCCGCTCACAGGAAAGGGGGTTACTCAACACCTCTGTCCTCCACAGAGAGACGAAGGACGCGCACCAGTCCACACAATTAACAAGGATAATAATACATCTTTAAAAGGACTTCTGAGCCTGGTGGTGGCAGTACATGCTTTTAATCCCAGCACTTGGGAGGCAGAGTCAGGTGGATCTCCAAGTTCGAGATCAGCCTGTTCTACAGAGTAGTTCCAAAATGGCCAAGGCTACACAGAGAAACCCTGTCTTGAAAAAACAAAATCAAACCAAAACAAATATATATAATAAATTAAAGAAAAAATATATAATAAAATTAAAGAAGAAGAACATGGCAGCACAGAGGCAGTGGGGATGCCTCAATGGGAAGGCCCCAACCCTTAAGTCACTCTAAGCAGTGAGGGTGCTGAAGAAAGGATCGTTTCCAATAGCCCTCATGGGCCATCCTTTCGGGGTCATAGTCTTCTGTCTCAGACTCAGTTCTGCCCCTCAGCTTTTTTCTTACAGTTGCAAGTCGCTCCCCTTTGCTCTTGTGTCTCCGGCATCCTACCCACTTGCCCTTGGCAGTGACCCCAAGGTTTCTCAGAGCTATGAACAGCATGCCCACCCCACCCCACCCTCACTCATTCACCTCCTACCCATTCCCGTTCACCAAGTCACATTTAAGTGACTCAGTCCATGCAGAGAGGGAAACAGAAGGTGGTGTTGGTTTTATCGGAGATGTTCAGCCTGATTTTTTTTTTTTTTTTTTTTTGTACACTTGCACTGACTTTGTTGAAAGTTCCTCATTTCGGGGCTGGAGAGATGAGTCAGTGGTTAAGAGCACCGACTGCTCTTTCAGAGGACACGGGTTCAATTCCCAGCACCCATGTGGACTCTTCACAATTGTCTGTAACTTCAGTTCCGGGACATCTGACACCCTCACACCAATGCACATAAGATAAAAAATAAAAATAAAAAAGTTTCATGTTTCCCCAAAAGCACTGAGAAGTAACAGATTAGTGGGTTCCAGGGACATCAAGACACGGCAGGATCTGGGCGGGATGCAGGGGGAGCCATAATGGACAGAACATTGGTTCAGGGGGTCAGTGGGGAGTGGGGGAGAAACAGCAGCGTGTAGCCTCATCTGAAGGAACTTTGGTTCTTGGCTGCCCTCTGGAGTCATGGACCCCTGGATTCTTGTGTGGTTGTGGACTACTGCCCGGCCAGACTAGAAGTAACAGGAATGGAGTTTTCAAAGGTCAGGGCTTGGTAAGGGCCAGCTCTAGGAGGCTGAGCACAGGAGACAGAGATGAGGGTGATGGCAGAGCCAGCAAGAACAGGACCCAGGGCCTAGCGTGCCAGGGTCTGGAGTTCATGAGGTGAGTGGAGAAACTGGGGACCCCGTGCTAGCTGCCCTCTGGGGCATGGAGTCTCCGTTTCATATCCATGGGACAACAGGTAAGATTCGAGGCAAGCAGAGCTCTGACCTGCTGTGTGCCCCTTATTGGGTAAGCTGAGCAAACCTCTTCCCTCTTTGGGCCTAGTCTCTCTAGTGAATGAGGAACAGACAGTTGTCAGCAGGCCCCCTCAGACGGGGTGCTACCTGGCCCAGCCTCTTCCTCCATGTCTACCTTCAGCTCAAATCCAAGGTCTCTGGGTTTGGCATCACCTAAGTAAGGAGCCTTCTCCTTCCCTAGCTCTGCTACTCTGGCAGGGCCAGTTCTTCCCTGTCCCTGGGGTCCTTGCCCCAGCCTTCTTTCTTTTCCTCACCAAGTTCCGCACTGTGGGACACTTGTCCCTCAGTGAGGACAGCTTCATGCTGACTGTGCAGGCTCACAGGGACCAGCACAGTGGCGGCTTAAGTGCTCTGCCACTGAGCTGCACCCACCCTCTTTATTCATGTCTTTTAGTTGAATAAAGTTCTCTTTAGTCAACATATGGGTTTTTATAAGTCACTTGCTAGATTTATTTCTAACTTTATTTGTTTATATTCTGAGGTATGGCCTCATCATGGCTGTCCTGAAACTCAGGATCAGGAACTGTAGCTCAAGTTGGCCTTGAACTCACAGAGATCTGCCTGCCTCTGTTTCCGGAGTGCTGGGATTAACGGCCTCCTCTAATTTCCTAAGTAGCTTTCTATTTAGTCTGCACCATCTCTCCCAGAACCCCTCAGCTACACCTCCCTGTGGTGACTTAACAGATGCTTTGAGGAACCCTGGCCCTGGGTGGCCAGACTGACAGGAAGACCGTGGCAGAAGCAGGGAGGACTCGAACATCACAGGCTCAGGCTTATGTCACTTGGGACAAAGGCCCAGAAAGATGAGGACATGTAGCTATTCCGGGGCTGGAGAATTAGAAGCTGGGTCCCTCTGGGCCCCAACCCTCACCCGCAGAATGTTCTTCTCAGTGCCCCTTTGTGGAACCCCAAGGAAGCGTCTCTCTTCTGCACCCCGCTGAGGACAGGATAGCTTGCCAGCTCTCCCCAGTAGCCATTTCTGAGCCCAATTCCCCAGTGGCCTAAGGGAAGCATGCTCAGCATCACTCCATAGTGGGTCACAGGTTACAGCAGATGAGGCCACAATGACACACTGTCACCCAAAGTCTGTAACTTACATTAAGGCTCACTGCCAACGTGGTGTGTTCTGAAGTCATCATGGTACCACCATACTGAATAGTTTTCTGCCCCCAGCTCACCTGCTCTTGCAAGGCGCCTTACTTAGGGGTTTCCCAGTGGGTGTACTGCTGGTTGCAGCTTCCTTCTTGCTTGCCTCATCCTCTGTGGCTCCAGAGTCTGCACTTGGAGAAGCAGAGCCTGCCTCTGTTTATATCCCAGGTTGAAAGATATGTCTCCAGGGGCCATGTGAATGGTTTCCATACCCACGCCCACTCCTATCTAAAGGTAGAGCAGTGACCTCAGTCTCCCTTAGCCTCCACTCACCTTTAGAGGTTGACTGTAGGTTAGCAAGGGGCCCAGACCTTCAGGGGCTATGATCCCAATAGATGCCAGGGAACAGAGGCCTTGGTCGGCCGGGCCACTGAACCCTCTGTGACCTGAGGTCAGGTTGGGATAAGCAAACGCACTGCACCCTGCCTGTGTCAGGTACTTCCCGCCCTGTGGGCCGTTGCTATTGAAATTCCTCTACCCTGCTTTCCAACTCTATTCATCCTCGAAAGTCTGACTCTAGAACATTTCTACCTGACCCTGAGTACGCCCATATGCCCCCTGAAGTGGGTGCTTAAACACCAAGATTCTGCCTTCAGCCTTAGCTCAGGGCTTCCTCAGGGTAGGCTGTGGAGCCCGGGGTAGGTCTAGAGCTGGGATCCAATCTGTGAGGGGTAGGGGGCATCAAGGCTGAAGTAGAGGGTGAGGGATGATGGGTGGTGTGGAATCGTGAGCTCAGTGCTGCCCTTTGTGAACCCAGGCGCTTGGAAAGCTGGGGCTGGGCTAGATCAGTGTCCAGTAGGAAAGTCTGCCCACAGAGGGAGTTTATATCCCAGGCCCCGGCTACCTGGCTGAGACAGAGCCTCCAGGGAGCGAAGTGCCGAACCAACCCACCACTCAGAGGCTGCAGGTCTGAGGATTTAAGCATTCAAAGTTCCTTTCCATGCTCGTCAAGCTGACAACCCTCAGCCCACCCCCTCTTGAGCGGCCCCCCTACCATCGGGCCAACTGGCTAGGTTCAGCTGCAGAAACGGCCAAACCGTCTCTCTGGAACCCAAACAGGAAGCTGAGGAGAAAGGGGCCAACGGCTGGGGATCTTTGAGCCTCCTCCAGGAAACTGTGGGAGAGAGGAGGGACAAAGACAGGCCCCGCTCTTCTGCTGCAGTGCTGGGAGCTCCCAGCATCTCTCTCACTTCCTCAGCTCTCCCCAGTAGCCATTTCTGAGCCCAATTCCCCAGTGGCCTGAGGGAAACATGCTCAGCGTCACTCCAGAGTGGGTCACAGGTTACAGCAGATGAGGCCACAATGACACACTGTCACCCAAAGTCTGTAACTTACATTAAGGCTCACTGTCAACGTGGTGTGTTCTGAAGTCATCATGGTATCACCATACTGAATAGTTTTCTGCCCCCAGCTCACCTGCTCTTGCCCTCAGGCAGCAGCTGATATTTGATTGTCTCCATTGTCTTTGTCCGAACGCCATGCCATGTCAGTGCTGTGATGCGGCCTTTTCAGGCCGACTTCTTTCGCTTGTCAATACACACGAAGCTAGGGCTGGAGAGGTGGCTCAGTGGTTAAAGGCAAGTGCTGCTCTTTCAGAGGGCCCAGGTCCTATCCCCAGCACCCACACAGCAGCAAACAAGCATCTGTAACTCCAGTCCCAGGGGATCCAAACACCTTCTTCTGAACGCCAAAGGCACCAGGCACACACATGGTACACTTATATATATTCAAGCAGAACACTCACACATATAAACTAAATCTAAAACAATACCCATGGAGTTTCTTTGTTCTATGTGATGGCTGAATAATGTTCCATTGTATGGATGTACCATGGTTCATTTGAAGCCTTAAAGAATATCTTGATTAATTCTACATTTTGGCAAATAAGGATAAAGCTGTTTAAACATTTGTGTCAGGTTTGGGAATATGAATATGCTCTCCATTCATTTGGGTAAATGGCAAAGAAGGTGTTTCCTTGTATGAGGAATTGACAGACCACCTCCTGAGGTAGCTGTCTCACCTTGTATCCCTCCTAGCAATGGATGAAAATTCCTTTATATCCTGGCTGAGATTTGACGTGACTGTGTTCTGGATTTGGGCCATTCTAATAGGTGAGGAGTGGCTGTGTTGGTACCTTTTTATTTTGTTTTTATTATCCTTTAAATAAAATGTATATGTGGCTAGATATGGTGGTACATGCCTTTAATTCAGAGGCAGAGGCAACAGATCTCTTTGAGTTCAAGACCATCCACACCTATGTGCCAAGTTCCAACCTAGCCAGGGCTACACAGTAAAGACCCTGTCACAAACACAGATAATAGAGAGATACATAGATAGATACATAGATACATAGGTAGGTAGGTAGGTAGATAGATAGATAGATAGATAGATAGATAGATAGATAGATAGATAGATCAGTGCTAGGTGTTGAGTGTGGGTCTGTATATGTGAATGGAAGTGCCTGAGGAGACAATGAGAAGGAGTCAGATCACCTGGAACTGGCATTACAGGTGTTGCTAGGCCCCTAACTCTGGTGCAGGGAATTGAACTCAGCTCCTTTGCAAGTGCTGTATGCTCTCTTAACTGTTGAATCATCCTCCCAGCCCCTTATTATCATAAATGTTTTCAGTGCTGGAGTTGGAACCCAGGGCCTTAGAGATAAGCGCTTTACACTAGACACACCAGCACACACCCCTGCCCTGCCGAGCTACACCCCTGCCACACACCAGCCCTGCTGTTTCCCTCCCCTGCATCCCAGCATAGTTTTTTTGTTTGTTTTGTTTTGTTTTTTGACCCAGGTTCTCATGTAGCCTTGCGCCAAGGATAACCTTCAACTTTTCATCCTCCTGCCTGCTTCTCCAGAGTGCTGGAATTACAGGTGTGTGCGCCACCATACAATTTATGCGGTGCTGGGGATTGAACCCAGGCCATTGGGTTCAATCTACTCACTAAATGCTCTACTTACTCACTGAGCTACATCCTCAGTCCTGGTGCTAAATCTTTGAATTCACAATTCCAGAGTCACACTTGATGCTATTTGAATCATTTCTTCTCGGAGCACCCCTAGAAGCCAAGCACCTCTGTCTCAGGCCTGGTCCATCCTCAGCTCACCCATGGCTTGATAGTTGCTTTCTGGGCATCAGAGTCTCAGCTTAGGACTCGACAGTCTGGCTTGGAAGTGGGGGTAGTTGGCTTGGCACAGTTGTCAGCAGCAAACCAAAAAACGAGGGGAGAAGAGGTCTCAGCTCCCCAGGTTTTCCTCAGCTTGCTGGTGGGGAGAGACCCCTGTCATAGAGATGTGGGGAGGCTCCTGTGAGGACGTGGCATCGGGCGCCTGGCCACTGTCCTCAGGCAAGACTGGGCCAGGGCCTCAGAAAGCAAACAGGTAGGAGGGCATATCTGAGACATGAGACATGGTTCCAGGTGGTAGTAGCACAGCTTTAATCCTAGCACTCCAGAGGTAGACACAGGTGTATCTCTGAGTTCGAGGCCAGCCTGGTCTACAGAGAGAGAGTTGCAGGGGAGCCAGGAAAAGCCTGTCTTGAAAAAACAAAACAAACAAAAAGATGGGCCTGGCTCTTTCCCTGTAGTAAAGAATCAAGACTCCTGGAGGCCTAGGCCTAGCTCACAGAAGAGACAACCTCAGAGTCTAAGGCCTGTCCTAGGTCCCTCAGAGGCCATTCCAGCCAGGACTAAGAACTACAGCTAGGTGGGACTGTTCCCCAGCATGCTAGCTCCTTCAAACCCCCTCCAGGGTCCTCCAGCCTCCTACCCACAGGCAGACTCTCCCTGTCCTCAAAAGCAAGATTTGACAAAATTACACCCCATCCTCACCAATGCACAGTTCCTGCTTTCTTTCTGACTACACAGAAAGGACAGAACAGCTCAGATAACATCTGTTGACGTGTAAAAACAGTAATAATATACGCATGCAGTAAAACAGTCAAGCAAAAGGGAAGGTTTTGAGTAAAAGGAAATAGCTCCCTCTTGCTTGCCCAGCCTCTCTTTGAAGGGGACCAGTTAACAGTGACTAGTGGAGCCTGCTGCAAAAGCATAGATGCTTACTCCAGCCAATGCGCGCATGCATATCTGCTAGATGCATGTCTGTTAGCGCAGAGCACCAAAGCCCCACTGGAACACAATGTTCTTCCTTCATTCTTTCACCTCCACCTCAAGGCCTAGTCACTCTGTAGTCAACACAGACAGCCCTACCATTTCCTGGTCAACTGGGAGCCATTTCACAGGCCGGCTATGGCAGCTGGGCCCCTGCAAACAGCCCTCTGTCCAGTGACCTGAGAGACTCCTTTAAATGTTCACTTACCTCTCTCCTAATCACCCTTGGGCACTTCTGGGCCAGAATCTGGTCGGCCCACCTCAGAGCCCAGAAATCTGAGCACAATTAAAGCAAGATAGGCAGAGAGGCCCCAAGGCACAGAGGCCCAGTGGCCTTGGGCAAGGATCTTGTCTTACTGGATTCTCAGTCCACCTGTGTAGCCTGGGGTAAGCCAGGGGATTTCAAACAGAATAGTTTAATGAATGGGCTGCCTGGACCTTTCTGGAACTTACTGTTTGGCGAATCAAAATCTGTACATCTGTGTTTCCAGGGACCAGTGAAGGCAGGTGGGGAATGAAAGCTGAGGAAAGCTAAGGAGACTGGGGAGCTTGCCCAAGGACACACAGCTTGGAACTGGGAAACCTAGGTTGGAATTATCAGGATCCAAGGCTATGTTCTGGAATATTGGATGGGCAGTCCTGGAAGGCAGGAGCATGCAGAAGTGTCCAGGGATGGTCAGACCAAGTTAGGAAAGAAGGGACAGCAGCTGAACATGAGCTAGACCCTCACATCCCTCCAAACACGCCTGTCTCCTTCCTGCCCCCCCTTCACCCCCAATACATTGGGCAGAGTAACTTCCAGCTTTCTGGAGACCTCTTCTCCCACAGAGCCTGGGGCCAGGAGATGTTCTGTGGAGGCCAATAGCAGGTGAGAAGTGAGCATGAGGTTTTTTGGGATTGTAGCCCCACAGAGACTGGGGAAGACGCCCACATTATTGAATGACATTGTGTGCCAATAAGGTATATTTTATACATTAAACAAAAAAAAAATCTTTGCATGACAGACTCCTGCTACAGGAGGTTAGCCATTCTAGTTCATGGACCATAGCCTGCTCCCAGCACCAGGAGGCCTTGAATGGGAGTGAGTGTGTGGGCCCTGTCATCCCAGGGAACACAGGGAAGAAGACTGTGTGACCCTGAGTCCTCAGGACCTCCCAGGCTGGCATGCCCAGAGGGTGCTTTCTCAAAGCTTCAGGGCCAGGCCCAGGCTCAGGTGCTTCTCCCCAGGCTCCCCCTTTTCTGGAACTGTATCCAGAGGGTCTCCTAACTCCTTGTCACTCTCCAGCTCTCTGGGTCCCACTCATTTACCTCCCTGTTTAGGAAGTCCACATTGGCAAAGAAAATTTGATCTTTCTCCTTCCCTGTCATGTGTAAGACCCTTAGCCCACTGGTTAACAACTTTGCTAAAGCTGTCTCAGGGAAGGACCTCAAGGTATTAGGAACCTCTGCCCCCCCCCCCCCCCCCCCCCGACAAAGTTTCTTTGTATATCCCTGGCTGTTCTGGAACAAAGTCTGTAGAACAGGCTGGCCTCGAACTTGTAGAGAACCCCCTGCTCTGCCTCCAGACTGCTGGGAGTAAAGGTTTGACAAAAGTTTTGTCTGCCTCTGACCTCTTAAAGCCCCCAGGACAGAACCTGGGCTGCAGGTTTCCGGGTCAGAGCCTCCCTGGGACCAAGAAGGCCATCTGGGTTACAAGATGTCATCTCCTACTTTACTCCCACAATGCCCTGCCACAGGATTGGCTGAAGTTGAACCCAAAGCAGAATACCCCTATGGTCTAGAGGAAAGCTTAGACCTCATCTCTTGCCTGTAGGCCAAGCAGGTAAGAAACAAAAACCCTGCCCTCCTACGGGTGGACTGGTCTTCATGGCTGACCTGGTATCTCTGAGATTTATCCTGAGACTTAAGAGGAGGAGTCAATAGAGCAGGGGACTATTTGCCTATTACCATTTGAGGTCAGAGGGAGGAGGCTGGGCTATGGCAGACGTGATCCCAGAAGCCTTTCTGCAAGTGGCAGCACCGTTCAAGTGGCAGCACCAGGAGGTTGCTGCTGACACTGTGGCACGAGTGGGAACGCCTGGCCTTAATCCGACAGTAGAGGGTAGAATCGGCAGCCATTCCTCCAGTTGCTTGTTAAGCATCTACTTTGTGTCAGACTATTTGAAGAATCTGGAGGATTGGGGGGACGAGGCTCGGTGGTGGAGCTCTTATCCGGCATGTTCCAGGCCCTGGGTTCTAGCCACAGCACTGCAAAACCAAGAAAGCACTTGGGACACAGTAAAGGAGATCGCTCGCCTGCTCCCAACTCTCCTTCCCTGGAGCTGACATCTGTGTGGAAACAGACTTAGAGGACAAATATATGAAGTATGCTATGTGTTAGGGAAGAAGGTATTGGGGGGGCATAAGAGCAAGGAGGAGAAGGGGTTGTGGAGCCAGGGGTAGGAGGCTCGTCTTGGATGCCAGGCGCAGAAGCCAGACTTGCCCATGAGCAGCATGAAAAGATGACAGAAATAGGGCCTGAGGGGATTATCCCACCACCCTGCACAGGGAAGGTGAGGGGCCGGGTGGGACAAGTGGCCAGGAGAAATCTGTGGCTTCCAGTCCTCTCCAGGGTGGGCTGATGGGCAAGTCACCCTGACTAAGTTTTTCCAGCAGCCCTGAAAAGTGGTGATTCTCAACCTGTGGGCCATGAACCCCTGGGGAAGTCCACATAGCACATCTCCTGCGTATCAGATTATTATATTATGGTTTGTACCTATAGCAAAAACACAGCCATGAAGTCGAGATGGAATAATTTTATAGTTGGGGGTCAGCACACACAGCACTGCCTATAACCCTCTTGGGAACTCTGTGAGGATGTGGGCTGGCTAGTCTCATTTGGCACTTGAGGGAACAGGCTCAGAGCTGTCCATGAGCTGCTTGAAGGGAGACAGCTCCCTCAAGCCTGCTCTTTATATGCCACTCAGGTGTGCCCTGTCCCATCCCCACCCCGACTCGCAGAGCGGGAGCTCAGTCAAATTCAGGGTCTTTTCATGGTAGGCAAGTGCTCCGGCGCTGAGCTGTACCACCACTTTCCCACTCTTGTTGGGAATAAAAGATCTCAGTCAATCCTGTCCGGTTAGTTGTTGGATCAATCAGCAGCTCAAAGGCACCAGCTGCCTGATAGTCACAAAGTTAACCACAGCCACTGAGAATCTCGAGACCAGCCAGGTGGGTCTGTGTTGGGGAAGGCAGACCTGGGAAGGATTTCCTGCCCTCATGAGCCTGGAGGTGTGAGGACACAGGGCTTGGGCACCCAAGGGAGCTGCCAGTCACTTGTGAAACCATGGCCATGTAACCATGGGCTACACACTTCAGCCCTCTCCAGGGGCGTCTGGCGTATAATAGCAGGAAGTACATTATTAGGGTTGGTGTGAAGATGACCTGTCCTAATGAGGGCACCTCCCGGGAATAGGTTTGGCAGAGGGTGGCCATTATTATAAACTGAAATGCAGAGCTTGAGAACAAGGGACAATTGTTCGAGGCCAGATGTCTAGCTGGGCATCCAGAGGCGCCTGAGGAGCTCAGAGCAGAGAGTGGAACACACACACAGAGGACACACCACCCCAGGGCTGCAGTGTACCTATAGCACAGGTGCAAACAGGTGAGCTATGAGGCCCCCAGTGCTTTAATGCAGGCCAATGAGAAGATAGGCTGCCATGCTGGGGACAGGCCTTTGTGACAAGGGAGGGCCAGAGGCTTTAAAGAGAGGGCCATGAGGGATGAGGAAAGTAGTGGGCAGCTTTTGTTGAGGATGACTCTGAACAGAGCAGAAGGCGGCCACAGACTGATCCCAGCCCTTAGGTCAGAGTCAACAGCTGTAATCCAACCCAGAACCACAGCGCTCCTGTGACCCTTAGCTGGGCCCTAAGAGTGCAGCCCTGGCAGGTCCTTGGCTGGTGGGACAGAGGACAGGAAGAGCCTGTCCAGGGCTGCCTGCAGGAGGGCAGCAGGGAGAGGAAGGACTCTACAGCTTTCCTCTTTTCTTCTCCCCAGGTGCCGACAGTTACAACCCTGCGGTTTGTTGGTCTCAGGGAGCGCGTGTATTACATAAGGCTGGACACAGCCACTCCTAAAAACATGCACATTCTCACACACCACAACACATGCTCTGCTCAGCCACTTGACTCACATCACATGACACCACACACTTACGAGTCTCTATACCCCCTCTCATGTGGTTCTGGGCCACACTGCTCCCCCCCCCCCCGCCCCCAGTGATCTCGAGGTCTTCCCAATCTTTTGTTCCCCAGGCTCCAGGAGCCCCAAGCCCAGTGGGACTGACCCAGGCTTGTCCTGGTGCTCCTGAGGCAGAAAGGCAGAGAAAGAGCAAACAGAGCCCAGGGTGGGGACCTTGTTCTGTAGACTCCAGACCAACAGGGAGATAAAAGGTGGAGGGAGCATGGAGCAGGAGGGTAGAGAAGAGAATGGACACATGTCTGAGGTACAGAGGTGGGAAAGAACTTATGTGACTCTTCTGGGAAGTGCTATGACAGCAGGGATTTTTATTTATTTATTTTTTAGCTTTTTGAGACATGGTCTCATATAGTCCAGGCTGGTCTAGAACTTGCTTTGTTGTGGAGGTTGAATTTGAACTTCTGTTTCTCCTTCCTCTTCCTTTGGAGTGCTGAGATTACAGGTGTGGGCCACTCTGCTCTTGCACTCCATCCCCAGTCCAGGCTTTGAGGTTTTTTTTTTGTTTGTTTGTTTTTTGGTTTTAAGATTTATTTATTTCTTATTTACATTCTGCCTGTATGCATTGCCTACATGCCAGAAGAGGGCACCAGATCTCGTTACAAATTGTTGTAAGCCACCATGTGGTTGCTGGGAATTGAACTCAGGACCTTTGGAAGACGAGCCAGTGTTCTTAACCTCTGGGCCATCTCTCCAGCCTAGCTTTGAGCTTTTGAATGCACATGCACACGTCAATTCACAGAAACATAAGAAGCACCTTGAGACCTGGCGTTGCACTGCTAGGGCTTGTGAGACACAACACAAGGACTTGCCCCAGGGCCTGAGGCATAGCTGCTCAAGCAGGAGGGACCATTTATAAAGCAAAAAGCACTGGAGGAAGGAGCAGTGAGCATCCGTCCTCAGAGGTATCACCCTAGGCGTGGCCTCGGGGAGAGGAGGCTGACATTCAACATGAAGAGACAAAGGAGACAGATAGCTTAAGATCTTGCAATCTCTCTGTGTCTCTCTGTCTCTCCCAGGTTGTGTGTGTAAAAATATGAGGAGATTCGGTACTGGAGAGATGGCTCAGCAGTTAAAAGTACTTCCTGGTCTTGCACAAAGGACCTGAGTACTTCCTAGCACCCATAATGGTAGGCTGATAACTGCCTGAAATTCCAGCTCCAGGGGATCCAATGCCCTCTTCTGGCCTCCAAGGCACCTGCATTCATGTGCACAAAACCACATGTAGACACACACACACAAATATGCATATACATACATATGCACGCACACACACACACACACAAGTAAAGATAATAAACTTAGCTGGGCACATACCTTTAATCCCAGCACTCAGAGAAGCGGAGGCAGGTGGATCTCTGTGAGTTGGAGGCCACCCTGGTCTACAAAATGAGTCCAGGACAGCCAAGGCTCCACAGAGAAACCCTGTCTCAGAAAACAAAACAAAACAAAAACCCTAAACTTCTATTTTTTAAAAGTGGCAGCCAGCTCAGACAGCTTGACTACCACGTGGCTACAGTTGCTGAGTGTGGCTAAGACGGGGGTAAAGGCAGAGCTACGTCTACGTACCGAGTTCAGTGTTTACTGTTTCACCATTCCTAAGGAGCAGACATGACTGGAGTAAAATGAGAACTACATCCTTCCCCCTTGTGGAGAGCTGGGGGTCTCTGCCCTCTCTATGGGGCCATGGAGGACACTGGAGCCTCACCAGGGTGAGTTGGGACACCCTGGGCCATGTCTTGCCCTCTGTGGTGGGGGTTGGGGAAGGGGTGTGTGTTATTCTGTGATGTTAGTGAGGGGCTGCTAGGAGCCATCCTGGGCTGGCAGGAAGAAATGCCGGCTGCTGGGCAGGGGCTCACTGGCTGGAGAGAAACACAAGCACACTGAGGGACAGTGTGAAGCGTCCCCTGAAAGACCTCCCCAGAGGGTCAGAGCAGGCCATAGGGGTGGCTATAGGGGCTGGATTCTGTTGAGATCTAACCAGACTGAATTCTAGGAAAGGGAGGAGCCCCAGGAGTGCATGCCAGAAGAGGCCTCGAGGGCTGAGCAGCTTCCCAGGGTCACTGGGTTGCATGGGCCACCAAGAGAGAGGCTTACCAGCAAGAGAGCCTCAGAGGGTGTGTTGGAAGCTTCAGTTTGAGCTGTGAAGGGCAGAAGGCTCTAGAGAGTGCCATGCGTGAGCACCTCCATGCTACACCTTGCTCCCGAAGGACACCGGGTCCCGGCACAGGGAGGCCTGCCCTGCAGAGGCAGGAGGAACAGAGGGGGGCTAGATGGCAGACAAGATGAAAAGGACTGGAGATTAAGAGTGGAGGAGAGTGCCAGGGGCCTCAGAGGGTGCCAGCAGAGATGGCGGTCACACCTTTGGAGACTGAGCTGGAGCCAGCGTGAGGGGCTGTAGGGGAGGAAGGTCCGAGGCTGCTGGGCAGCCCTATTGCAGGCAGCAGGCTGACAGAAGAGCCCAGGCTGGCTCCTTCACCAGATGGCACGGTCTTTGGGATGAAGTGGTAGTGTGTGGGTAGCCTGTATTCTCTTGGGAGGGAGACTCACCAAAAGCTTTGTGGCTGTGTCCCAGGGCATGTTGTGACAACAGACAGCGGTCCAAGGGCAGGGTGACTGGTTTCCTTCCTTCTTGCTGTTTGCAACTATTTTATTTTTTTCCAGTTTGCAGCGCCGGCGTTGAAGGAGGGCCTCAGACATGCCAGGCAAGCTCTCTACCACCAACCCACACCCCAGCCTCCATGGTGAGTGCCTGTTTTGTTGTGTCTTGAGGAAGGACCTCATGCAGATTACAAAGGAGCCGAATGTGCTATGTAGCCGAGGCTGGCATTGAACTACTTAACTTCCTGCCTCTGCCTGGGATTACAGGTGCGCACCATCACACCCCACATTTTGTTTGTGCGTGGAGAGGTGCTTCATGTTGAGCCTCTGGCACATGTGCATATTGTTGTGTGCAAGAAAGTGTGTGTGTGTGTGTGTGTGTGTGTGTGTGTGTGTGTGTATGTGTGTGCATGTTATAATTTGAAAAAATTAAAACTTATTATCATTTCAATAACCATGTACAGGAGTTTGGGGGACATATCATGGGCCCTTCCTACCATCCCTCAAATTGGATGTGGCAAAACAAGAATAAAACAAACAACCTAAAACCCAGTGACTGTGCCCCAGCTTTTCTAGGCTGGTTCTTTTCTCAGTGCGTGAGTCTGATAACATTTTGAGAAAGGCCCTTTCTCAGTTAGGGTTTCTATTGCTGTGATGAAGCACCAGGTGCAAAGAAACTTAGGGAGAAAGGGGTTTAGATGGCTCACACTTCCACATCACTGTCCATCACTGAGGGAAGGCAGGGCAGGTACTCAGGCAAGGCAGGAACCTAGAGGCAGGAGCTGAGGCAGAGGCCATGGAGGAGTGCTGCTCACTGGCTTGTTCATCATGGCTTGCTCAGCCTGCTTTCTTGTAGAACCCAGGACCACCAGCCCAAGGGTGTCCCCACCCACAATGGGCTGGGCTTTCCCCCATCAATCACTAATTAAGAAAATGTCCTACAGGCTTGGCTACAGGCAGATCTCATTGAGGCATTTTCTTCTCTCCTTTTTTTCCTTTGAATAAAAAAAAAAAAATATTTATTTTAAGTATGTTGGTGTGAGGGTGTCAGATCCCCTAGAACTAGAGTTACAGGTGGTTGTAAGCTACCATGTGGGTGCTGGGAATTGAACCTGGGTAAGTTAAAAAATAGTGCTTTTAACTGCTGAGCCATCCCTCTAGCCCCTCTTGAATTTTGTAAAGACAGGGTTTCGCCTTGCAACCCTGGCTGTCTTGGAACTTGCCCTGTAGATCAGGCTGACCTCAAACTCACAGAGATCCACCTGCCTCTGCCTCTGCCTCTGCCTCCCGAGTGCTGGAATCAAAGGCATTTTCTTAATTGATGTTCTATCCTCTCAGATGACTTTAGTTTGTGTCAAGTTGACAGAAAACTAGCCAGTTCAGGCCCTGACCTACTGTTAGGAACCCAAGGCACCAAGCTCAGCAGTTGCCTGCTCGGTGGGAGAGGAGAGGGGGACTCTCACATTGGCTAGGGACAGAGATGGCATTGACCCAGATGGCCTGGGCTGCTAACCGCTACGCTCAGTAGCTGAGACAAGGGAGGTAGGAACTTGGCTAAAGGCATCACACTTGAAATCCTCTCTGGACCTCAAGGGCTCTTGGTGCCATTGGGTGTCTTCCCCCCCTCCGTCCCCCATTATGGGAAACTGGCTGGAAGTTACTTGGGTGGAGAGCAACAGTGTGGCCTCTCATTACCTCTCAGCCACCCCGCCCCAGCAGCCCCCTGGACAGAACACTGAGGAAGTAGTCAGAAGGCAGATGTGATGGGGGACCCTGAGGAGACCGGAGGGGGAGGGGGGGCTGCGTGATGGCTATGATCAAGATACACTGTATAGGCTGTATGTAAGTTTCAAAGACTAAAAATTTTAAGTTGCTGTTTTGAGTTGCTGAGAGTTTACTCGAATTCTGGTATAGGATTAGGACAGAATTTCCAAAATTCCTGAAACGTCTTAAATGGATTTCTGTCACTTCTTGCCATCTGTTTATGCAAAGTGCAGCTCTTGGAATTCCAAATCCTGATCAACTCTGGAAAACATCTTCAGTGGTTTGTGCCCTGCAGTATCCACTATTCAGCCTGTATTTAATTCTTGATATAAAAACAAACAACTATGTATGGCATGTAAATTTGTCTTTAATGGTAAAATACACGAATGTGAAAGAATTGCTTTAAAATGAATTTGTGGCCAGGTGTAGTAGCATGCATCTTTAAGCCCAGGTAGAGCTCTATGAGCTGGGGGCCAGCCTGGCCTACACAGCAAGTTCGAGGACAGCTGGGGCTACTTAGTGAGAACCTGTCTCAAAAAAGCTCCCCCTCCCACGCCTTTAAAGGCAGTGGGATGTCTGTGAGTTCTAGGCCAGCCTGGTCTACAGAGTGAGTTCCAGGACAGCTAGGGCTAAAACAGAGAAACCCTGTCTCAAAAAAATAAAACAACAAAACAAAAAACAAAAAAACAAAACAACAAAAAAAGACCACATAGGAACCACCCTATGAGCTGATCAGCCAGAGGAATAGACAGAGTTTAAGGCTAGCCTGGGCTACATAACACCCTTTCTCAACAACAACAACAAAAAGAATGTACAAGGAAGCAGGGCACGGTGACCCTGGAATGGCACCCAGGGAGGAGGGTCTTCCAGGATTCCATTGACATCAAGGAGAGAGACAAGAGACAGCTGACTCTAGGAGGACAAAGGTGTGTGTGTGTGTGTGTGTGTGTGTGTGTGTGTGTGTGTGTGTGATATCCCAGAGATGGTGTGCCCTTTTGGCTCCACAGCTTCTGGGAGCATTTCCTCACCTTTGAAATGGGAATAGGGACCCAGCCCCCATTAAGGAAGAGTGTCATTAACATATGTAAAGCCCGAGGTTAGGGCTGTGGTACAGTCTTCTTAGAGGGGTGCTATGAGAGTCTGCAAGCCCACTTGAAGTGGGGGTGGGGCAGAGCGGGAACAGTGTAAGTGCCCGCAGCTGGCTGGTCCTTATGGCTCAGTCACTGCACCTCCAAGCCCCCACTCACCGGCCCTTAGAGTAAGGACCGATCAGCAGAATTTTCTGATGGAGAAACTGAGGCTCAAGGTCATCCAAGGAGTCACTGAGGCACCTGGGACCCTTCTCCCTGGTGGCAGCAGAGCCCCAGCTGGTCCCACTCGTAAGAACATTCTGTGCTCTGGGATGAAAGGTCCAAAGGAGGCCCTCCAAGGGCGTTGCATGTGGGGGTGGGGAACTTGCGGGCAATTTATATATTTGTTTTTTAAAAATTTATTTTACGTGTGAGTGCTTACTGCATGTGTGTCTGGGCACCAGTGCTCTTGGAAGCCAGAAGAGGGCAATGCATTCCCTGGACCTGGAGAATTACCTGCAGGCGGTTGTGAGCTGCCATGTGGGTGCTGAGAGTTGAACCCCGGACCTCTGGATGAACAGCCAGTACTCTTGACCACTGAGCCATCCCTCCAGCCCTGTATTTGTTTTTAAATTTAACCAGTTAATTATCTTGTTTTGAGATTTTCGCTGTTGTCCAGGCTGGTCTCACAGTCACAGCAATCCCACCTCCACGAGCTGGTGTGAGCCACCAAGGCTGAATAGTTTTGGTTTTGTGAGCCTCACTCTGCTGGCCTTGAATTCCCCATTCTATGGCCTGGCCCTGCGGAGTGTCACGGCTATTAGCTTGAGACCCACCTAGCTTAAGTACGTTTTCTCTTTGGCGATGACATGGAAAGCAATGTCGCCTTACTGTTTCTGCCCTTTTCTTTTACGCCCTGCATTTCAGCTTGCCAGTGCACGTTTTTCTTCTTTTTCCTTTTTTCAAGACAGGGTCTCACTTTGCAGCCCTGGCTGGTCTGGAACTCCCTCTGTAGACCAGGCTAGCCTCAAACTCAGAACTCTGCCTACCTCTGCCTCCCAAGTGCTGGGATTAAATTTGTGCACTACCACACCCACCTAGTATACCGTAATTAAAAAAATAAAAAACAACTTATTTTAAAAGTCATTTATTTTATGTGTATGGATATTTTGCCTACATGTATATGTGTGTACCAGAGGGGGTCAGATTCCCCGGAACTGGAACTTATGCTTCTTTTTATTTTTTCCCAAGACAGGGTCTTATGTAGCCGAGGCTAGCCTCAAACTATGTAGTTAAGGATAACCCTAAATATCTGCCTCCCAGAAGTGAGTGTAAGTTACCACGCCAGCAGTGTTGGGCCTCAAACCCAGGCTAGACAAGCAGTTCTCCAAGTGACCTACATCCTTAGGCCCCTGTTTCTACATTCTGGCTATTAGAAATAAAAGTTAAGAAGTTCTCTTTTTGCCTCCCTCCTTCCCTCCTTTCTTAGGCTGAGTCTTGCTTGGCCCCGAACTCACCTTGTAGACAAGATTAGCCTTGAACTCAAGGCATCCCTCCTGCCTTAGCTTCCCGAGTGCAGGGATTACAGTAAGCGTCACCGCCTGGTTTTTCCTTTCCTCTCCTTTTTTCTTTCTTTTCTTTCTTTCTCCCTTCCTTCCTTCTTTCTCCTTTCTTTCTTTTCTTTCTTTCTTTCTTTCTTTCTTTCTTTCTTTCTTTCTCTCTCTCTTTCTAGACAGGGTGTCTCTGTGTAGCCTTGGCTGTCCTGGAACTCACTCTTTAGACCAGGATGGCTTCGAATTCACAGAGATCCACCTGCCTCTGCCTCCCGAGTGCTGGGATTAAAGGCATGTGCCACTACCACCTGGCTTCTTTTGCTTTTTTAAGAGGTTCTCTCCTGGTCCAACCTGGTCTCAAACTTGTTGAGGATGCCTTGAAGTCTTGATCGTCTTGCCCCTGCCTCTCAAGCTGGAGTGAGTTTCCTGGCTAGTCAAGAGACCCAGTCTCAATAAAACATCCATTTTTTTATTTTATTTTATTATTATTATTTTTTTACTAGCCATGTAACTTGGTAGAATGCTACCCTCATTTCCACCCCAGTACGACCTCACACCCAAAACCCGACCAACCAACCAACCAATCTGATGTGTTACCTTGAAGGTGCTGGGGTAGGTCCCCTCAAAGCGGACATGAGCCTGCGGGTGTGGCTTAGTGGCGGAGCTCAGCTCCAGCATGTGTGAGGCTCTGGGTTTGGTCACACAGTGCTTGGTGCGGTGACTCTACTCGGCAGTGTCTGCCCCACAGGGCTGAAACCACGCATCACCATGAACCTGCCCTGGGCTGTTCCTAGCGGTGCAATTTAACAATCGCCATGTGTCCCCAGGCTCAAGACTGGTGAAATGGATTGCGGTATATCCATACAATGGAATACTTTTCAACCATAAAAAGGAACGAAGTGCTGATGTCTGATACATCACAGGCAAACCCTGAAACCCTCATTTGTACACTCCCTGAAGGGAGCAGCTATCAGCTTACCCTTTACCAGACAGTAGGAACTCTCTGTGGGACAAAGGAGAGGTCCTGCCCCTCTGCCGTCCACCCAATGAGGGAGCTGCCAGCAGCTGAATCACTGCAGGCTCGGCCTCGCCCGCCCTCAGTGTGTGTACCTACAGCAGACTCTCTCAAGTCATGCCATTAACATAACAGGTGGCTGTGGATTTCTGCTGGGCCCCACCCACCTCTGGGACTTGCTGGGTCAGGGCATACAAAGTCCTCCTCGGACACCGACCTGATTGATCTTGAAGTCTCAAGGGTCTTTAGGTCAGGGAGAGACACACCAGGTAGGAATATCAACGTGCCTATGCCCACACTGGGTTTCTGTTTGCTTTTCTTTCTGAGACAGGTTCTCATTTGGTCTTGAATTTCAGTATGTAGCCCCGGCTGGCCTCAGATTTACAGAGGCCTGCCTGTCTCTGCCTCCTGAGGGCAGGGACTAAAATTGAAAACCAACCACATGCAGCCTACCTGTCTCTCTTGAAGCAGACCCTCTGCCCATGGGGTTAATGGTACTGATGTTGGCCACGGGTATGGGCAGCAGCTTTCCAGACACCCCAAGCCTTAAGTGAGGGGGATGTGGCCGGGTGGTGAGCACTGGCCAGCAGACCCTGGGGTTCGGCAGCAGCATAAACAAAGTGAATTATTCTGAGCCTCTTTGGAGACTCGAAGGTGACCCAGCCTGCCGTGGCTGCTGGAATTTGTGGACCAGGCCCAGTCTTCTTTGGTATAAAACAGGCGCTGGGCCCGGTAGAGGGGACACGGTCTGCCCACAGCTGGCCTGGCCTCCCACAGAGGGGTCATTGGGAATTCTGTGTTTCATCAAATATCACTGGGCTACAGAGTTTTATTTGAAAATAATTTTAATTAGCCGGAAACTAGGAGTTTAATAAATGGAAAACAGAGAACTTTCCAAGGCCGCAGCTGGGAAACACTCCCTTTAAAAAAAAAAAAAATTCCGCCTGGCTTCTCAGGCCAGCTAAGCACCCTGACTGGAGGGACCCCGTGTGCCAGACAAATCCACAAGGAAAACAAAGCTTATTTTTAGAGAAATATTTTAAACTCGGTTTCAGTGATCTCAGGAGTTTCCTTCCCCGTCCGTCCGGGCCCTTACATCTTCCCTCTATTTCGGGGTGACCTCCTGGGTGAGGAACGACTATCTGACAGGAGCTATTTCTGCCCAGATGAAAATAAGAAGGCCCCTCCCTCAGCCCCCAGAGAACGGATTGTTGCCAAAAACGTCCCTGCAGACAGCGAGGGGCCCGTGAGGCCTGTCCTTGGCAGGTGTGCCCAACAATGAAGGTGGCGCTGGGGTCCCTACAGGCTTGGAGACTGTGGTCATCCCCTCAGCCAGCCCTCTCCTGCCCCCACCCAGCAGGAAGTGGATGGCAGTCTGGCAGTTATTTCCGGGTTTTGAAAGCACGGTTTTTTTCTTTTCTTTTTTTTCTTTTTTAACTTGAAAGAGGCTTGTTAAGGAAGGCTGTTCTCCCCCCACCCCTCCTTCCCCCTCTCCCATGACCACCACCCCCATACACTGCTGACACATTCAGACTAAACGCAAGCTGTACATACCTCTTCATACACCAAAGGCCCGAGCACTCATCCCCAAAGCTGCAGCCGCATACAGACACACCCAAACCCACATTCACTCACACAGCAGAGGACACTGACACGCTCACCAGAGTCTCGTGCACACACACACACCTGCACACACTCAGCCCCACATCGGGACACCCATACACCATCACAGAAACATCCACAGACATCCCCCCCATGCACAGCACAAACTCAAACCATACTCACACACAGATCCACACACCCATCTACAGGCAATCCGAACGTTACAAGACATAGCCACACTCATCGACACCCACGGGCCGTGTACTCTACACCAGCTGTGTCCAGAAACACACGGCCACCAGCGCGTCCTTCATCCACTGCACACGTCATAGACACAGATCCGAGCACACCTCCGCACGGAGCAGCACATACCCATAAATACCTGTCCAGCCGTACAGACAACTAAGCTTTGTAGCCACAAATCCATCTCCCACATGGCACCCCCACAGCCTCCTTCAGAGAAGCCCTGCCAAGCACAGCCACAAGTACTCTGCACTTTCTAGCTTCTCTGGTCGGAAGTTAGAAGAAGGGCACCGCAGCTGCCCGCTCTGGCAGCCTTCCAGCCCGGCCTCGACTTCCTTTTTTGCTCTCCTTTCCTCTTTGGCTTGCTAACAGCTCAGATCAGTAACTGCTTGCTCTGAACGTCAAACTAGAGCTCACTACAGCCTCTGGGATAGTAAATACAATGAAACGAGACCACAGCTGGGCACACCTGAAGTTCTGACCCAGGTGGAAGCTGAGGCAGGAGGCATCTGCACTTACAAAGAGCTTGTCTCACAAACAAGCAAAGGAACAACCAGTGAGAGCTTAACTGGCCTCGGGTCGAAGGTCAGCCCGAAAGGGCTGCAGAGACCCAACTTCCGGTTTAAAACAAAAAAGAAGCAAAACTGTGTGCGAGTCACATCCGGCTTCATTTGTCACCACAAACTAAGCTGGAGGACAGTAGTCTTGAGCACAGGTGCCTTTCCTCACCTTCTCTAGCAGGCTCTCTGGAGACAGCCGCTCCAGGGGCTTTCTTCACACCCTCCCTGATGAGCAGACCTGGCAGTCAAGAGCCTGGCCCACCATCGTTCCTGCATTAAGGGCCTTCCAGGGCCCCTCACAGTCCACCCTGCCTTCCCACAGATCAGTGCAGGGCTGCTCAATTGTGTGTGCTCGGCCTCTTATACAGAGCAGGGATTCACACGGCAGGAGTGGAGGATCTGTGCCTGTACGCATCCTTCTGAAATAATTTATACGGTGGTGTACACTAGCTGGGGTGTTCAAAATCACCTCAGTCTCTGAGCAGTTAGCAGGAAGGCTTCCTTGAATCACTCGGGTCTGGGCCCACAACTGCCCATGAAAGCCTCCAGCCCCGTGCCTTTAGTTCTATGCTGCAGCTGTGGCAGCTAGGCCTGCTTTGCCCTTACTTTGCAAGTTTTACTTCTATATCCTGGATTTACAAAAATACTGTCCTAAGGGTAATCAAGTAAACACTGTTCTGTTTATCCTGGTTGCTGCAGAAGCACAGTGGCCAAGCCTCCATTGATGTGCTGAGAAAACTTCTGAGTGACCACCTACCTCTCCCAGCGTTCCCCGCTCCAACGCATCTAAAACACACAACTTCAGAGCCTAGCAGTTGGGCTTTCAAACAGGGCAGTTTTAAAAAATGAATGTGGCTTTCCCCAGAGAGAGGTCCAACATTCCAGCTGATCAAAAGAACTTGTTTAGAAAAATAAGTTTGGGAATAAAGTGGAAACAAGGTCTTTGAAATGCAGCCGGGCCTAAATAGCTCCACAGTGGAGCCCTTTCCTACCCATTGCACATTCTTTATGGCCAAGAGGCCAGAGAGCTGCAGGGGCTTCACTCAAGCCCCAGGCCTTTTTGGCTTTCTCCACCCCCAAGGACCAGCATCTGGGATAACTTTAAAATTCTTCCCTATTCTGTTTGCCAGCAACCTCCACCCCCCCCCCCCCCCCCCCACAAAAAAAAAAAAAAAAAAGCTCCAGTGAACACCAACTCCATCTTCCTTAACTGGAAACAGCTGCCCAGCCTGGCGCATCCCTCAGGCACGCCCACCAGCTCAGCTCAGCTCAGCTGTGAGACACAGGAGACCCTAGCCAAGGCAGGGGCAACCAGACCGGGTCAAGGATTGGATGATGAGCTCCAGCTGTTGTCGATAAGAAAGCAAAACTAGCGCAAGATCTGTTGCCTACTTTGGGAAAGGTGTCTGAACTGTGTATGGGGGTAGAGGAGAAAACACCAATTGTCTTAAGTTTAAAAGTGATTGTTTTAAAACAAGCAGAGTAAAAACAAACAGAAAAGCCCCAAAGACTTTAGTTAAGCTTTGGGAATCAGGCAAAAAAAAAATACACGACGCAGCCTGGTAGAAGCCTGGTTTAATTTGCTTTCTGGCCTCCTCAGTCTTCCTTTTGCATAAATAGCCAGAAAGCGTTCATTCCCAGAGGAAGCTGTCTGTGTAAACAAACTTCACCCAGATAGAAGTTTAACCCGCTTAATCTTCTTTCCTCCCTCACTGAAGGACATAACCCAGCTTTCCAAAGTCCAAGCAAAACCCTAGCCCAGGTCTGAACGCTTGGCTCCCCACGTCCAGCTCCCCATCAAGGCTACAGGCCCTGGTCTGGCATACCAGGGAAAAATAAGACCTTCAGCTGCCAGAGCAGCCACGTGACCCACTGGGTGACTCACAGGGCGGCCACACCCCTTGCGGTCTCCCGCCAGGCCCTGCCACCAGCCAGTCAGCCTACACTGGGATGCATCTTATTACCAAAAGGAACAGCTAACAAATGCCCTTGACAGCCAAATAATTACTTTCTTTCAGCTGGAAGGACTTGCTATAAAATAAATACAGGTACAAGTGGATGCAAGCTCTTCTCAGCTCTGCCAGCTCCCCGCTTCCTCGACACACCCCCTTTGCAGATTTGCTGAAGCCACGGGAACCCAGGAAACCTAGTTTAAAGACAACACTACTCAGAAACTTTTTCCAAAAAATTTTATTGGGGGAAAACTACAAAACATTTACAGTACAATGTTTACAGTCACAATTTGTAGTGAACTGATTCCCCAAAATATATTACAACTCAAGTTGACTTATCTTGTTACATTCAAAAACCTACTTCTGTCAAAAGTAGTCCAGGGTACACACACACGGTGCTCCAACTGTACCTACATACAAACTAAGCGACCGCTCATTCATCCGCCGTCCAGGAAAGCCGGGGAGACATTCCCGCCCCCTTACATTGAAAAAAAAAAAAAGTACAAGTTTTGGGCTGTCATTAAACAAGGCATATTCATGTCCTACAGGCCATTTCAGCACGAAGAGATGGCCTCTTCACTTTACAGCTATAAGAGTGGTAGAGATCTTTTCCTTTTGTGCAGGTGAGCCCATCCGACACTCAGATTCTCTCAAGCACTAATGAAATACTTTTTTGGTTGAGGAAGATTTAAGGCAAGTTCGGGCCCTATAAAGGCACTGAGACCATTTCCCCATTATTGCTACATGTCAGTGTCACAGTGGAGTTGGTGGAATCAGCATTTTTTTTTTTCCTTGCTGGTCTATAAAGCTGGAACTAGAAAAGCATGCCACGTGAGCCTGACTGCGAGTTACGTGGCCATTCTTTAAGTTGGATGGGCTGCAACCATTTTACATTCTAAGAAAAACTCAAAATGTTCCTCAAACTACTTCCACAGCATCAAGATAGATAGATTTCTGTAAAGAAATCATGCAATCTTTTGAAATTTACGTAAACAAGGAAAGAAATTAATGAAATAAATATTACATACAATCTCTTAAATTAAGATTTTTCTTACTCATTTACAATAAAATAACCAAGTGAAGTTACAAAAGGCATATATTACTGTGAAAAGAACATACACTCCACATCTTGCCGATTAATAATGGCAATTATAATTTAACATAATAAAAGAATATATATCTATTGCTTTTCATCATACTTGATAAATACAGTATGAACAACCTCAATGTATACTTTTCACAAGAGAATAAATAAGTTAAATAGTTTTTTCATATTGAGTTGTGGCGCAGTCCTGCGAAATCAACTCAAAACAGCTAAAAATGAAGCACTTTATTTCCCAACAATTATGAACTGAGCTCTGCCCAAGGCTTCCAGAGAGCAGAGGAGATGGTTCTAAGCTAAGCACCCACTAAGTGGTGGCAATGAGACCAGTATCAAACTTTGGAATGCAAGGGCTCCCCCACCCCAGACACACATTAACTTTGTTAAACAAAAAACAAGGAAAACAACCGCGACAAACAGGGATGAGCTACCGGATTAAGGCATGTTCTTGGCATTATTTTAAATTCTAGAAGCTTCTAAGTTTAGGAGGTGGCAGCCAGCTGGCTCACACTGGTCTGAGACAAACATCAGGAACCCTTCCAAGGTTAAGAGTTATCACATCTGGACTGTAACTAAGGCTTTCAAGTGAGAGAGATGGAATGGTGGCGGGTAGCTGCTGGTGCTGGGCTGACTCTTCTCTTCAACTAGAGTTTCAAACTCATCTGAGACCTAAACAAGTGTTTGGCATCTTTTGTTCTATCCGCATCACAACCGCCCTGTTGTATTTTGTTCATTCATACAAAAAGTCTGTTGGCTTTTATTTCAACAAGAATGAAACCTTGTAATAATAATAAAAATTTAAAAAAAAAAAAAAAAAAAAGGAAAAAAAAAAGAGAGAAAACCGAAAGGGAAGGGGCGGGGTCCCTCCCAGCACAGTTCGAGTCCAAGTGCTGGGCGGCCCGTAGGTCGGGCTGCGGCGGTCACCCCCGCCCGGTGGCCCCTGCAGCGCCTCTCCCAACCCCTCGCGGGCGCCCCCTTGCCTCAGTCGTCGGAGATGGAGAGGCGGCTGAAGATGGGCAGGCGCCGGCCGGGGTCCAGGCTGGGGGACTCGGAGCCGCTGAGGCTGCCCGAGCTCAGCGAGCCGCTCAGGTAGCTGTCGCGGTCCGACAGCGAGTCCGGGGGACTGGGGGGCGCGTCGAACACGGGCGATTCCGACAGACGGCGCGGCAGCGGGAAGCCGAAGGGCGGCGAGGGCGGCGCGGGGGCCGGGCCGGGGGGCGGCGCGGGCCCCGCCAGGCCCTGCTGCTGGCTGCGGTAGTAGGCGGCGGCCGCGGCGGCGAAGCTGTGGGTCTGGATGGCAAGCGGCGTGATGAGGCTGCTCAGCTCCGGGCCGAAGGCGAAGGCGTTGTTGGCGCACGAGGTGCCCGAGCAGGAGGCGCAGGGGGCTGCGGGGGGCAGCAGGTCGTCGGCGCCCCCGGGCCCGTAGAGCAGCGCGGCCGCGGCAGCGGCCGCCGCCGAGGCGCAGCACGTCGGGGCGCCCGAGGGCGTGGAGGCCGCCGAGGCGGAGGAGCACGAAGAGGCGGAGGAGGAGCAGGACGAGGCCGAGGAGCAGGGGGGCGGCGGCGGCGTGCGCGACGTGGGGCTGTCGAGCAGCAGCGGCGACTCCAGCCCCCCCGGCGACTGGTGGTGGCCCGACGGGAAGCCGGAGAAACTGAGGCTGTGGTGCAGCTTGGGCCGCGGCTCCCGGGTGAAGCCCAGGTGCAGCGCGTCGCGCGCGCCGAAGGCCCGCAGGTCCCCGGAGGCCCCCCCCGACGGCGCGGGCCGCCGCTCGTCCGCGTTGTGGATGAAGTGGCAGCGGGGGCCGTAGGGGCAGAAGCCGATGGTGTGGAAGGTGCGGCACAGCTCCGTCTTGTACTTGGGGTGCCGGGTGAGGCTGCGCAGCTCGTGGAAGCCGTGCGCGAACTGGCACTTCTCGCCGTACTTGCACGTGCCGCTCTCCTCGAAGGGCCGGCACAGCTCCGTCTTGTAGCGCGTCGAGTTGATCTGGGAGCCGCTGCCCCCCTTCTGCTGCTGCTGCTGCAGATGCAGGAGGTGCTGGCTGCGCTCGCCGTTTTCGCTGAACGAGCGGTCTCGGAACTTGCTCTCCTTGGTGCCCAGCGCCGTGCCGCCGCCCCCCGAGGGCTCCTTGAGCTGGCCGTAGGAGGACGGGCCGCCCGCGCCAGCGGAGCCGCAGCTGCCGCCGTTAGGGGCGCCCGGGAACTTGGGCGAGCAGCTGCCCGGACTGGGCGCGGGGTGGGCGAGCGCGTGGAGGTTGCTGGCCGAATGGCGTCGCAGGAAGCCCGGGGTGAAGCTCGAGCTAGGGGCAGCGGCCACGGGCGTCCCCACCGCCTTCTTGTCCAGCATGTTGTTCAGATTGAGGTTGGCCAGGGATTTCTCCGTCTGCCAGGGAGAGGGAGGGAGGGTAGCGGGGACGGGATGAAGATCGGAGGGGAAGGAGAGTTGGGGCGAACTGGAGTGACCGCCTGCTCCCAACTGCCCGCTTTCCTTTCGCCCGCGCGGTTTCAATTCAGCCTCCAGCGCTACACTAGCAAAACGCAGGCCGGCCAGAGCCGAGGCCTCCCACCCGGGCCGCGCCGGGGCCGGCCAGCCATGTGATCCCGGGCCCGCGGCCACGGGGTGGGCGGCGCGAGCCCCGTCCGGGAAGTCCCGGCAGCGTGGCCGCGGTCGGCCCGGGAGGAGCGCCCCGGCTGCGCCGCCGCTCGCTCCCTCCCAGCCCTCCACGCCCACAGCCGCGAGCACAGAGGGCTGCTAAGTCCAGGGCTTCCCTCCACCCGCAAAGTCAACTTGGAAAGGTCCCTCCCGCCCCGGCCCGTGGCCGGTCTCGGAACTCCAGGGTTCCAGGCCGTCCGCCATCCTTCCCCGGCGCCGACTTACTTTGCACAAGAAGTCAATATCGTAGAAGGCGGACAGAAGTGTGGTCGACATTTTTCCCGGGTCCTGTGATGGTCCGCGCTGCAAGCGAGGGAGCTTGGGAGGAGCTCTCGGCGCGGCGCGGACCGGCTGGAGCCGAGACGGATAACGGGCGAGGAGCGGGGAGGGACGGAAAGTTTGCTTGCGGGGCCGGCGAGGAGGGAGGAGGCCGCGGCGCGGAGTGGGGGGCAGAGGAGAAGCGAGAGCGCGGCTCGGCGCCCCGGCCCGCCCCCCGCGCGAGCCGATGGCAGCTCGCGGACTGGTGGAACTCCGAGGCCCGCGAGCGCGCGCCCTATATACAGCCCGGGAGCGGCGCGGCGGCGGGGCAGAGCGCACGGGGGGAGGGGACCGCGCGCCGGCCCGCCGGGGTCTCCAGGCAACACCGCCCGCCGGCCCGCGGACGTCAGGCGCCTCCTCGCTCTCTCATTGGTCGCCGCCAATTTTTCCCCCCTCGGGGAAGAGGGCGGGGCGGGCAGCCGGGGCATCCGGGCGCTGGGCTGCGCTGCCCCTTTGGGTGCTGCTGGGTGGCGGCGGTGGCGGGAAGGTCCCGCTCCCCTCCGCCTCCGGGGCTCTAACGTTGGAAAGCACGTTCACGTTCTGGGACCACCGGGACCGGGCCACCCCGGACGTGCCTCTCCCCTCCCGATCGTCCTGCGCCGAGCGGCGCAGCTCTTATCTCCCATCCTTGTTTTTGCTCAGAGCGCGGGAATTGCAAAATGCAACAATATTGCAATAGTGAGTGTGGCCAGGCTGGTTGGCAAAGGGTGCTTGGGCCTAGGGCGCCCCCGGGCTCGCGGCCCGTCCCGTAGGTGGGCCCCGGTGCACGTGGAGACTCTGCAGGGGTGGGGGCGGGAGCGGCCAGCCTGGAGGAACAGTGGCCCGTTTCTCCGCCCCTCTCCCCGCCCAGGCTCGGTAAACAGGACGAGTGCGCTGGGGCCTGCGGGGCAGGGCTGAAAGTCTGAGGACAAGGCGCTGGCTTTGCTAATCACATCACAAGACCTTGAGCCTGGGCCAAAGGCGCGGAGTGGCGCGGGAAGTCCAGGGCGGGAGAGCCGATTCGGGGGGACTAAAGGAAAGTCGGGGGGCAATGTGGTCATGGAGGAAGTCACTTCCCACACCTTTGTGTCCTCTGGGTGGCCTGGCCTCCCTACCCGTCTTGGGTGGGGGTGCAGCTGCTGACCAAGGCTTCCCACCTGCACAGCCGTGGCCTGTCGAGTCCTGCAACCATTTCTCTTCCGCTGTGGGAGGGACCGTATCAAATCTAAGCTCGGTGCTGGCTGCCGGAGGCGGTGGTTGCTGAATTTCCACCAAGGTGTGTGGGGGTCCCTAAGTCTATTGGCTATGGTGCGTTCCCAGAAGTCGCCTGGCCCTTTCTGAGAGGAGGCACACACCCCCACCTAGCGCCCAGTGAGGCTAAAGCCGTTTTACTCGGCTATTGTGGTCAGGTCCAAACCTTTCTCCCTACTCGGAGTCCATACTGGCTGCCAAAAGCTGGACTTGGGCCCATGATTTCACCCAGCTGGCCGCCTAAGCTGCCCCGGGTGGAAGGCCCCGCAGCTGCCAGGAAAGGACGCTTGACCTACACCCTCCCCACGTTGTTCTTCCTGTCGGCTAGCACTCAGTGCAGCTTGTGCTTGGGCTGTATCAGTTAACCTGGAAGGGAAGGAGGTAGGCCTGTCACTACACAGGCTCCGGAGTCCAGCGCGCATCTGCCCGCAGTTAGAGCTCAGGGCAGAGCTGGAGGACTTTAGGGTCACGAATGTAGTTCTGGGTGGGTAGCGGCTCACACCTGTACTGCAATTGGAAGGCTGTGGCAGGCAGACTGGTGAGTTTCAGCCAGCCTAGTGAGCTTAGTGTGAGAGGCTACCTCAATCAAGGAAAAAAAAAAGGATTGGAGCTGAGGCTCTACCCTGGGTAAGTCATGTAGTCGGAGGCAAATCAGTCTGTTTGGTATTTGTGTGTGTGTGTTTACTTGTAACACAGATAAAATTCCTTTCATCACTCCATCACTTCTGTCAAGGTACAAACAAGATATCCAACGTGTTTAAAAGATAAATAAAACCCTCACCTGATCTTCTATGTTAAAGCAATCTGGCTTTTGGCTGTGGCCAGAGCAGAGGGACTGAGGGTCACCCAAACCCTAGGATCCTCAAGTGTAGTGACTTCAGGAAAGATGGCTGCTTTGGCCCCAAGAGACTGCTGGGCAGCTGTGGAGAGGGCCCGAAACATGAGCATGAGTCTCTGTGACTAAGTTTTTCCAGGTTCTTCTCAGGGTGCCTCAGGAAAGCATGCAGCAGACATTCCCTTAGCTGCTGCTAGGATTTCAGACACAAATCTGTGGAAACATCCATCACTCCTGCCCTCCCAGGCTGGCCACAGCCAGCCAAGATCCAAATCTGGAGTGATTCCCAGCCAACACCCACTGGGTAGACTTGGTAGGATGGTCTCGGAGATAACATAAGGCATGTTCTGGTGCATGCTTTGGTACAGCGTGCCTGCTAGTGTGAGATGGTTTTATTGTTATGTAACTGCTTTTACTTCATTTTCCATGAGCTGGCTTTTGTTGGGCCCCGGTCAGAGTACATCTCTTGAGATTATCACCACATTACACACCAGCTCCTCTGACCAGCTAGATCTTAAAACAGTAGTGTAATGCTGGCATTGTGGTATGTGCCTGTAATCTTGGCACTCGAGAGACAGAGGCAGGAGGATTGATGCAAGTTTGAGGCCAGCCTGGTAAATAGCAAGCCAGATTCAGAAAAATAAAAGCAAAACCCAAAACAAAGTAGAAACTGTTAGGTTTTCAATTTTTCCTCAAGGGTGGGCTGCGCTGACACCTAACCAGGTAATGAGCACAGGGTCATATACACCACACCTGGTCTGCGTGTCTGCAAAGCCACCTGCGGTTCTCTGCTCCTCATGGTCACTGTGGATGTTGCTCCTGTCTCCCTCTTCTGCACGCCATTGCCCACACTCCCAGCACAGCTGTGTTTTTATGGTGCTGATGGTTTTCTTCTCAGAGACCAATGACATGTGAAACCTCAGTTCTTCTGCAGAAGGAAGTGGCGTAGCAAACGCTTCTCTAATCTGCACATTCAATCCCTTCCAATTCTAAGTGACCGCTCAGCTGTATTTGTGGGCCTTCCAAGCATCTAACTATAGCTGGCATGGTCTTTGTAGATAACCAGGAATGTGGACCCGGCTACAACATATCCAAGCCATGAACTTGAAGGAAACTGTCTGTGGGTGACACTTACTCTGAGAGCGTACAGTAACAGTGGTAAGCTGGGACTGCGATGGTATGGTTCAGTGGATTAAGGTGCTGACTTTGTGAGCCTGCACCCGAGCCGGATCTCTGCACAGCATGTAAAGGTGAAAGGAGCGAACTGACTCTATAAAATTGTCCTCTGACCTCCACAGACGTGCATGCCCGGGCACAGGTGCAGAGAATAATTTAAAATAAGTTTTAAGGTGGTAAGTGAGGAACTAGATTAGCAGCATAATGTGTGCAAGAGAGCCACCTGCTGGGTGTCCAAGGAAGCCAGCTGGGCTGGGCTTGAAGCGACAAGAACCCTTAAGGTCTCTAGATGGAATTACTCAAGTGGATAAATGTGTTTATTGGAATCTGAATAAGAATCGTTTTGTTGTTTCCACCAATCACGGAACAGTAAACAGTGTAGGCATCAAATGAACCAAGCATTTGTTCAGGCTTCTCTTTTCCCCAGGCTCCATCAAACAGCTGAAGCAGGTTTCCTAACCTTGGCAGGCATTTCTGGGGGACACAGGAGGGACTCATAATATGGGCCACTGAAGGACTTGTAAACATGGATAAAAAAAACCACAAGTATTTGCATGGGGAAGATTCTTAATTCTCCCAGAATATAACACTTGGAACATATTTCTCCTTTGCTAAAATGGAATAAAGTTTAGAAATACAAGTAGGGGTTTGCAAACTAATCCAGTTCCTATATCCAGACCAAAACAAACAAAGAGCACTGTGTGTGTGTGCGCGTGCGCATGTTCGAGTGTGCTTGGGGTGAAAGGACTTGTGTGCGCTAAAACTCAATATTTAGTAGCCAGAGTGCATGGGAAGTAGGCTCTGGCTGGACTGAAAGTCCTTGGGGATGGAAAAGGCTAATTCAGGCCTGCAGGTGGCCTGCACCTGGAGACAGAGTAAATATTCAACACAGTAGCCTTATTTCCTCCAGTAGCTGCAGTGAGCTGGGCTCCCTTGAATGATTGTGCTGAGACAAAGCTCTCTGTAGGAAAGGGCAGGAGCCTAGTCTCCCAGAAGTGGGGGAGGCACAGAACGAAAGAGGAAAGAGTTTCAATTTATGTCCAAGTGTTCTTGCAAGCCTAGTTGGCTAGATAATCCACTTCCTGCCCAGCCTTCTTACTTCAACATGCTGCTTCTGTTCTTGGGGCCAGTAATTGTCTCCATTCCCTAGGACAGTCTTCGGCTCTGAGAGCTTCCTTTCCTTCCAGGAAGGCCAGCAGCCTCAGGACAGCCAAAGTCCTTTCCTCCTGAATGCGTAGCCTTGTGTATTCCACTGTCTTCAAAAACTCAGCCGACGGTGGAAGCTCTCTGAAGAGCTGAGAGATGAGGTGACGCTGCTCTGATGCTATCCTTTGCAGGTGACAGAGCTTCTGTGAGTGAGGGGACTGCCAGCCAGACTGACAGAGGCGATGGAAGAGTTGCCTACATAGGTATTTCACAAAGGTCAGGGTCTCAGCCCAGAAGTTGACTTCTGATTTTTCAAATATGTAGTCGTCTTCTTCCTACATTGAATGAAAAACACCCAAAGTAAACCGCACAGAGAATGCTGCCAAGCCCCAGGCGCACCCCATAGGGCCCTGTTAGATAGATGTGAGAGTTGTGTCTCCTGCAGAGCTGATAGAGGGCCCACTTGGGCCTGTCAGCACCCCGCCACACCACTCGCACCTCTGAAGGTCACCTTCTACGTTCACTCTTTGTATTTCTCTACCAGGGAGGAGTGCTTTCTCCCAGATGTGACATGACCTTTGATAAAGACATGAAGCAGCTCAGAGCCAAGATATTTTGGGGAACTAATGGTGAGGAAGTGTGTCTTAGATTTTAAGGTGTACTGAGAAACCAGAGGAAGAAAGCACAAGGGAAATCTTGGCGGCAAAGCAAAGAGTTAATGAGCATATGTGTGACACCAGTCTTTAGAGACCACATTTCTAGAATGCCATGGTTCAGGGTCATTTCATCAAAACCATTTTACTACATCTCCACATTTTCTATGAGCAGACTGCATTTTAACGAGTCAGTATAAGCTGACTCTTGGTCTGCTCAGGATGCCAAGATAGCTAGCAGTCGTATGGGCGTGTACAGATTTCTGTTTTCCCAGTGCCCATGTTGCCTGTGGGGGTCTTCAGGTCTTTCCAAGTATACGTGATGCCGTGTCACTCAGGAAGAGGGCTCAGGTACCATGTTCCCTAGAAGGCTCCTAATTCTTGGGGCGACCCTTGCCCATGAGTTGACTATAATCTTTTTTTCTCTCCAATCCCTTCATAGTTTCATTCTCAAAAATCAAGGTGCATTTTTCAAAGTGTTCCTCTTCACTTGCTCCTTGCCACTAAGCTCTCCAAAGTCCTGTGTGCTTCACCCAGGAGACTTTCTCCTAATCAGTCTCTACATCCAGAGGGCTAGCACACTGCCTGCCTCCCAGCTCCCTAAGTGACTGGAATTACCTGGTGTTCGCTCTGCTCACGGCCCTCGAGGCCATCACCCTCTCCCAGCAGCCATCCCAGTAGAATGGGCAGTCCTGGTACCAGCTGTTCCCACTGCTGGAGCAAGTCACACAGAACAGCCAAGGCCAGGGCCAGAGCAACAGAGGCATCCACCTGGCAGAAGGCAAACTCTGTAGAGAGAGGACAGAGGCAATCAATGAATTGTAGCTCAGGGCTAGCCCCAAGAAGCCCAAAGAACTCTGGGAATATGAAGAGTCTTAGATAAAATCTCTGTCATCACATTAGGGGTGCTGGAACAGCTTACTGAAGGCTGTCCCACCCAGGGTCCTTCTCTTGACCCTGCTAGAGTCCTAAGGCTGAATGCCACCGCCCTATCCTAGTCTAGAGCAGCACCTGTAGGCCTAGACATTTCCGTTAGCTCCTTTAGCACAAGTAGGAGAGGGAACTGCGTCATCTTAGAGCAGAGTGGCACCTCACATTACTCTACCTGTTTTACATGATCCACACATTATAGAAACAATAAACTAGTAGCTGAGTGCCAATAAAATGTTATCTGTGCATGTTGTCATTCAAATTTCATGTGTAAAAAATACTCTTTTCCTCTTTCGACCCCACCCTCCACCTCCAAATACTAGGTCTCATGTCACCCAGGCTGGATATGTTGTCAAGGATGACATTGATTCTGATTCTCTTCACCTCTTGGATACTGGGATTACAGACATGTACCGTCATACTTGGTTTGTAGCCAAGGATCACCTTGACCTTCTGATCTTTTCTGCCTTCAGCTCCCAAGTATTGAGACTCCAAGTATTGGGACTCCAAGTATTGGGACTATAAGTGTGTGCCACCATGTCTGTCTGGTTTTATGCAATACTGGGGGCAAACACTCGAGGCAAGCATTCTGCCAACTGATAATCTAATCCCCAGCTCTCAAACCATTTACAAATGTAAAGCCTCATGCATCTTACAGCCATCCAAAAGCGGGTGGTGCACTGGGTGTTGGTCCTAATTTTGGTAGGGCAGGCGAGTAATCTACCACTGAGTTTAGGATTCTGCTGACAACTGTGCCTTTGTATTGATGGTGAAATTCTTTAGCCCCTTCACTTCCTGGCTCTCTGAGGGTGAGGTGCCGAAAGAGCGAGTGAGAAAGAGGAAGTAGGTATTTTGGGGGAACCATGCTTACTTCGACTGTCTAGCCTTAGGCCTAAATATGGACTTGCAACCAGCGCTGGGGTGTTGACACTTTTACCACTGGTTCAAGCCTTCTCACCCCAACAGCAGGCGGCCTGAATCTCAAGACTTAAGTTTCTCAACTCATAGGGTAGGTCTTTGTGGAACCTTCCTGCACTAGCACCTCCACTTAATGATGCACTTCTACTGAGCCTTCCTGTCTCCCAAATCCACAGTTCCAGCTTGGCCCAGAGACGGTCCCTAGCCGCCTGATAACCAGCTGAACCCGCTCAGCACATGGGAAATGAGGTGGAATCTGGGATGGAAGGCCAAGTCTCCCAGGTGTTGAGCTACGCTTCTGGAAGGTCTGCAGCACAGCTAGCCCTAGTGAGTGCGTGGGCTCCTGTCCTTTTAGGAGCTATGTTTTGTTTTGTTTTTTTAATGGTGAGAAAAGCAGGTCAATGACAGTCCAACATGGTCAACACTGCTTGGAAGAGACAGAGTGGGGCCTTGACTCCTTTAGGCAGCCACAGGGCTGATCCCTCCACTCTCAGGGCCCTTGCTATCTGTCCTGCATGCTTCAGCCAGACACTGCAGCAGGCACAAGGCTGCACCTTGGTGGTAGTGTAGTACTCAATACAGCTTGGAGCAGACTGTCCCTTTCCTTCAGAGTGGCATTGTGAGACAGACACCTTCTCTGAAGTCTGTTGAGGTGAACAAGGCATGCTGGTCTTTTCACATTTAAAAAGACACATGGGCTAGAGAGATGTCTCAGTGGTTAAGAACACTGGCTGCTCTTCTGGAGGGCCTAGGTTCAATTTCTAGTACCCACGTGGCACTTCACAATTGTCTACAACTCCAATTCCAGAGGATCTGACATCAATATACATAAAATAAATTAAATAAAAAGGTACACATGTAAACCTGTATTATGGAATCAGCATCAGACCATCTGATCTTAATACCTTCCAGAAAAATTTATCCTCTGCCTGACCTTTCCCTTCTTTTTTTATTTAACTTAAGGCAAGGACTGAAAACTTTGCAGGAAAGATAAATATTTCTTCCACCAGGCCAGGTGTGGAGGCACACACTTAAATCCCAGCACTTTGGAGGCAATGGAAGGTAGTGATCCAGAGTTCAAGGCCAGCCTGGTCTACATAGTGAGTCCAGGCTAGCCAGGGCTATATACCCTGTCTTAAACAAAATTCTCTTACCAGTAAAACCAGTGCCTGGAGCATCTATTGAATCTAATAAAGAGCACATGGGCATGACCAGGCACGCCACCAGGAAGGCCAGGCTGCTACACTGACAGCAAAAATGGTCCCACTGCGCTATGAGCTATCCTTGGGAAGGGGTAGACTGCCAAGATGATGGGACAAAAGAAGTATGTGTGGTGTTGCTGGACATAATCCTGGAGACGATCACATCCTTGTGCACCAGGGAGGAAGCCGAGAAGGTGGAGTGCTGGGATCAGATGGATCCCAGGAGTGGGTCCCCTGCTGAGGGATAGGTCCAGCATATACATTCCCTAGCTGACTACTTGGACCTAGAGTAAACTTACTGGACAGGTGAGCATGATCTCTACTGGCCAAGCTGCCTCTCAAAGGGAGGCTGGAGAAGAGCGAAAGGGATTTTCCACTCAGCCCTCAGGCTGGCAAGTCCATCAAGGAAATGAGAAAGCCAGCAGCCATGCAACAAGTGTGGTAAGGAGTCTACTGTGAACCCCGCATACCCAAAGGATCTTGAAAAAACAGAAACAAAAACTAAGGATACAATCTGAGAACTCTCTTTTTTCGATTTTAAAATTTATCACAAAGCTATCAGAATCAAGGCAATGCAGAGCGTGCGTGAGTGGCGTGTTACTGCTGGGGACTGAACTGGGCTGCATGTGTGCTAAGCACTCATCACCAGCGAATACTCCTCTAGCTTGGCAGTGTGGTTTTGACAAGACGACAGCTGTATGAATTAGTGGAACTAAGTGCAAAATGCAATGAGTCTGGGGCTGTAGATCAGTTGATGTAGTGCTGCCTATTATATCAAGTCCTGAGTTCAATCCCCAGCCCCTCATAAGCCAGGTGTGCTGGTACATGTCTGAAATTCCAGCCCTTTGGAGATGGGA
Source organism: Psammomys obesus (assembly GCF_907164565.1). Taxonomy (NCBI): domain Eukaryota; kingdom Metazoa; phylum Chordata; class Mammalia; order Rodentia; family Muridae; genus Psammomys; species Psammomys obesus. The sequence continues at coordinate 47,598,766 of NW_026585644.1, forward strand.
GCAGCAAGATTAGGAATTCAGATCCAGACTTGGCTAGCTACATGGTGAGTAGGCCAGCTGCCACAAAACAAAACACCCCAAAACATGAGGCCTTGAGAGATGGCTCAGCAGTGAACACTTAATGCTCTCTCAGAGAACCTGAGATCAATCCCCAGCACCCATGTGTGTGCACAGGCATGTACATGCATGTAACTTGCAGAGGCCAGAGAGGACGCTGGATCCCCTAGGGTGACAGGTGTTTGGGACCTGGCCAAGGGCATACCCTCGCACCTGCTGTGCGAGGAAAAACCCAGTCTCTTTCTCAGAGTGTGACTAACTTAGTTTGAGGGAAAATGACAAACTAGTCTGGTGTCTGGGAGAGGAGTGGCCGTGCCTCATGGAAGTGAACTGTGTACCCTACTTCTTGCTCTCTTACTACCATTCACAGGGGTGTTCTCTCGCCTTGCCCCTAGGGACATTCGAATATGTGAGCCTTTGATGAGAAAACAGCAGCCTCATGTCAGCTTGACCTTGACAGATGTGGACACCAAGCAAGACCTTCAACCACAGTCCTCTTCTTACCTGCCTGCTTCCTTTCTCTTCCCTTCCCCACTTTGGTTCCAGTTTGCTTCATCTGGTTTACCTTTTTCATCCCCTTAAGTCAGTCTGACCTGCCTCAGGACCCCTTATAGTGACTTCTCCTGAATGGTAAAGGGGATGATCCATGGCTAAACCCCGTGGCTCTCATATTCCTTGAACTGTCCACTAAAGTAGTCCTGGGGAGTAGCTGGAGATGTAGCTCCGTGCTTTTCTCGCACTGAAGGAGGCTCCGGGGTTCAGTCCTTAGGACTTTATATATCTATCTCTCTCTATAGATATAGGGAGGTAACGCATATGGAGAGAGGGCATGTCTGTGTGTACTGGGGCTCCCACAGATACCAGCCATTACCTCTGGATTACAGTCTTATATTAGACAATCTAAAGCAATGAGGTCAATGAAGAATGAGGTCAATGATAGTGTTGTTACTGTCTTATGTTCAGGGTTGTTGCCATTTGGAGGAGTACATAGGTCAAGATTGCACAGGCAGTGAGTAACAAGTGGCCTGGCTCTACAGCCCTGGATCATTTTGCTAAGCTGCCTCCTGCCAGTGCTTTGCCCTCTGCCCTGCTTGATGTCTCAGGATCTTCATCTATGGCCCCATTAGCCAGGTCTCCTAGCCGCTGGGCTTCCAGTTAGATTCATTCAATAGGAAAAGAGGAGGAAGGAAAAGTTGGGAGTACTTCTTTCCTGTGTCCTTCTCCGTGACTCAAGGTTCTGGTAGTGGCTAGACACTTGCACTGTCCTCCCCACACCAGCTCTTCCTGTACTCAAGCCTTTCCTCTGCCTGATGGGCAGCCATATTTCTACTGTTGCTTGTTTCTGGGTGCCTCAAGTTCATGGTTGCTTCCCTTCACCTAGTGGCTCCCTCCAAGGAAGGATGCTACATCTCAAGGGATAGTTGCCTGTCAGGACACAGTCTGGTTGTCACAATTAGGAGATTATTGGCATGTGATGTGTAGTGAGAGTTAACGTTCTGTAAGGCATGTGCCAGCCACCATCAGTGTCACAGGACCCAGAGTAAGACCTTAACCCTACCACAATCTCATACGACTCATCACTAAAGTCTATCATAACACAGCAAATGGGCAGAGAAACTATCTTTAGGGTCCCTACTAATGACAGGTTGGGTCTCCATCTGGGGCAGATATGGAGAGGTTTACCTCTTTACCTTCCCCTTTCTGGAAGGCACTCCTGAGGATATGTTCTTTGCATCCTCTGGCAATAGGTTGCAAGCAGCCATTTCCCCGGAACTATAGAGCCCTTTCTGCCCAGAGGTGTAAGTGTGTTTTCAGGTCTGAAGGAATCTCCTATCACCATTATTTGACATTTAAAAATACACAGGACAAAAACCTTTTCACATATTGTACTTTTGATTTTGCTTCATTTTCTACCTGTTTTAAAAGAAAACAATTGGCCTAGGTTCCCAAAGTTCCTGTATTTCTCTCTCTAGTGTGAGCTGCACAGATGTGCTTATCTGGCATCACATATATGGCTACCCAAAGGAATGGTTTTGTTTTTAATCTGGAATGGGAACAAACTAGGAAATCCTCATTCTCTTTCCTTCCTTCCTTCCTTCCTTCCTTCCTTCCTTCCTTCCTTCCTTCCTTCCTTCCTTCCTTCCCTCTCTCTCTGTCTTTCCCTCCCCCATCTCTCTCTCTCTCCCTCTCTTTCTTTCCTAAGACAGGGCCTCATTGTAGTCTAGCTTGGCCTCAAACCTAGTACACAGATAAAAATGACACCAGGTTCATGATTTTCCTGCCTCCATATCTGGAGTGTTGGAATTGCAGGAGTATGTTACAATGCCTGCCTCTTTTAATTTCATTTTAAAAAATGATTTTAAAAAGATTTACTTTTATTCATGTATAAGTGTGTGTGTGTGTGTGTGTGTGTGTGTGTGTGTGTGTGTGTCCCCATCCCTATATGCTTTCAGGTGCCTTTGGAGGCCAGAAAAAAGTGTTGGATCCCCTGGAATTTGAGTTTTAGGTAGTTAGTTGTGAAAGCAACATGGGTGCTGGGATTTGAACTCCAGTCCTCTGGAAAGGCTGCAGGTACTCTTAACCATTGGGTTATCTCTCTAGTTGCCCTCCTGAAAATATTTTAAAAGCTGAAATGACAATAAATTAGAAAATATAAATTAACTTCAAATAACTGAGTAAGTGCATTTCCCCCAAGTCTATTTATTTAATTTTATTTTTTGTTTTTGAGATAGGATTTCATTGTATTGCCCTGAGTGATCTGGAACTTTCTTAAAAGTGTGTACTTCCTGTTCCGCAGAGCCAGAGCTCATGGAGAAGGGTTAGTTAGAGCTGCTTAGCTCTGCGCCCAGCACAAGCATACACAACATATACATTCTTGCACTCTGATCATACTGACAAATAAGGACCCAAACAAAGAGTAAGAAAGTCTCTGAACAGCACAGCTTCTCCAAGGAATCTGAGGTCTCTATGCCCTTCAGAGAACTTCTGATGTCATTCATTGCTCTGTGTGTGTGTTCTCCTGCACTGCCAGATTCTTTGGTGCCTGTGCCCACACTAGATGAGACCTGCCATGTGGCCCTGGTATGTGGAGGACTGAGCCCAGCTCAGTATACTTGGGCCTGTACTAGGCTTCTACACATGGCAAAATCTTCTGGCTTGCATCAGTTCAGCCCCATTCCTCCAGAAAACCATCACCTGCACAGCCTCTAGTCACGAGACCTGCTCCTTGGTGGCTTTCTTCTGCTGAGTACTCAAGGGTCCCATGCCTGTAGCTCTGAGGATGGTAGAAGGCTTGTGTTATTCTGCTCTGCCCTAAAGTGATCTCCTTGCAGTGACACTCTGACCCCAACCTCATGAACCAGGGAGGGAAAACTAATGCTGACACACTGGGAGACTCTTGTGGGGTACCAGGAAGACTGGGGCTCCCGTTCCACTCCCTCTTTCCTGGCCAAGACAGAGCTCAGTGACTCTGCGTCCACATTCTACATTCCTCACTCACCAGATACCTTGACACATTTCTTTCCTATTCCATGAAGTCACTTCAGTGTTCTTCAGCTGATCTCTGAAGGCGTTTCTTCCCAGCCTGAGCTCTTACGACTAAATGTCTGTTAAGAATTTGCAAAGCCACTGTAGCCACAGTGTCACTGCCTAGCCCTATTCCCCTTGACTGATCACACGGACACACATACTCACATACTCTAAATGTAAAAAAAGAAAAGATTTAGAAACACTTTTCAAAATGTTAAGTACCTATGATTCAGAGTCTCTGGGAATCACTGCTCCTGATTTGAGAATGAACTCAGAGCTTTGGAGATGTTGGCCAAGTGACACACCACTAAGCCATATTCTCTATCCTCTGAATTTTCTATCTTGAAACTGAATTTATGCTCAACCCCCTACCCCAACACCCTTATCTGTCCCATGTCACCTCTATTCCCTAGAAGCTGCTCTAGAAAGATAGTCCCCCTCCCAAAGGCCTGGTACCCACTTGCTGACATGGCTCTAGGCTGCTGGAAATGGGAACTGAGCATGAAGAAGGCCTGGGAGAGGGAAAAGAAGCAAGAAGAGAGGGCATAAAACCTCTCAAGAACAAGCATGGAAGAAATACCAGTTCGGAGGAGGGCAGCAGTGAGGCCAAGTGAGCAGGAAGAAGGGTAGAAGGTTCAGGATGCATGCACATATTGATTTTAAATTTTCAAAAATTTGTGTGTGTGTGTCTGTATTTGTGTGAGAGAGAGAGAGAGAGAAAGAGAGAGGATAGTCTGTGGTTCTTTCCTTCCACGAGTGGGGTCTAACTCAGGGTTCTCAAGGTTTAGTGCTTGATGGCTTAGAACTGATGGCCTGGCCTTAGCTGCCGGAGACTTGGTGTAATAGGTGGGCGTTAATCATACCTTGCTTGAAGGACAGGTTTAGGGAAGGGAAGGATCAGACTTTGCATGCAGTGAAAAGCCTTCGTCTTAGGAAGAAGCAGGCTGTTTCTGACTATGACAACAGCATATCACAGTTACAATAACCAGAAGTCATTTTGATAGTGACAATGAAAGCACATGGTAGTATGAACCCAGGGCACTGAGACTTGGTGGAAATGAACACAAAAAATAAGTTAGACACAGTCTATAACTGGGAGTGAAAAAACTTTTCTTGACCGCAAACTCTGACAAAGGTAAGATTTTCTCCTAACTGAATTTACACACAGAGAAGTTGCTATTCAAGACTGTAAAGGAAAATAAGATTTGGTCTTGCCTTTCCTCTACAGAAAATTGATCCAGGAGTTAAATTGGCCTCATGAAGTTATGATGAGAGTCATTTCTTGAAATTACTTAAAAAGTAATCCATGTTGGTGTAGTTCAGATTAAAATTTGTTTTACAGCGTCACAGTGTCCTCTGGGTCAATGACGAGTCAAACACACTGACAGTATTGCGGAATGTGCAGGCCTGAGGAGGAGGAGGCAGCCGCTGTGTGTCTAGCCCTCTTTTTGGCAGGGGCAGTCTGGCCTGCCCCACACTCCTCCTGTCTTGGCACTGAGGGCTGCTTGGCTCCACAGGTGCTGTGCTCTGGGGCTCTCTGCGACTCTCCAAAGCCCGACTCTACTGTTTTGATTGGCTCTTTCCCTCCAGTGGCATCTTATCTACTGTCCTAGCCTCTGTATTTTGACAGTGGGAGCCCTGAGCCCCCTGTGTACTTGCCCACAGGGCTGTTTTGATGCTGCTTTGCTTCTTTCTTGCTACTCTTGCTCTAGGAACAATGCTGGGTTCTCACCAGACTCCTGAGAGCCAAATCACCCTCCTTGACTCAGAGCTATTCCCTCTTCTGAGAAAGCAGCTCTGACCTAACTGGGCAGAGTACCCATGCCTGTAATCTCAGCACTCAGGAGACGGAGGCAGGAGGACCAGGGGTTCAAGGCCAACTGGGACTACATGAGATCGTCTCAAAAAACCAACCAACCTTAAACCCAAGCCAACCCATCCTACAAACAAAAGCAGCCCTGAGCAAATTGTGCCTCATTGAGTCTCGCTCTGCCTCCTTCTGTGGCTGCTCTTGTTATGGAAGTATGGTCACAGCTCTCTGGGCTGTGAGCCCTTCTGCTGTTCATCTTAGATCCTTCCCTGTCTTGGTCAAACCTCCCCAGACATTTCACATCTTCTCAGAGTCCTGCCTCCTACCCCTGCCTTGTCTCTGCTTACTGTCCTTTCTTTGGAGTTTTTATTCATCTACGGAGACTCTTGTACCTTGCCTTTATTCTTTCAGGTTCTTTCTGGATCTAACAATCAGGATAATGTGCTGACTCCCAGTGTTTAGGGGGTACAGCAGAGGGGTACATGCCTGCTGTCAGAGCTGGTTTAGGGAAAATGTCCATGAAAAGAGCTCTCCAGTATCTCAAAAGTATTTAAAACATATAATTGCCACATGACCGTAAACTCCATTCTCAAGTACACACCCCAAAGAACTTGGACTTAAACAACAATGTGTACAGGGACAGTCAAGGAAACACTCTTTACAACAGCCAGAAAGAAACACAATCCAATGTCCATTCATTAACAGATGAATATACAAACAAAGCAAAACAAAACAACAACAACAAAAACCGGCATAGCTATACAATGGAACACTACCTAGCCCCTAAAAGAAAGTGCTCAAATCAGCCTACAAAATGGGTATGCCTTATAACCATTATTTTAAGTAAAGCCAAGCACAAGCACATATTATATGGTTCAATTATATGGAGCATCTGTAGAAGGAAGACTCATGGGGACAGGAAACACTGCTGGCCTCCAGGGGCTGCTTAATGGCTGTTATTTATTTATTTTTCTTCAGGAGAGTGATAAAAAATGTTCTGGAACTGGACAGTGGTTATGGTTGCATAATACTGAAAATGTATTAACTATCACTGACCTGTATACTTTCCAGTGGTTAATTCTGGGCTGGTGAGAGAGCTCAGTGGATAGAGAAGCTTGCCTTAAGCATGATAACCTGAGTTTGCTCTCCAGATCCCACATATGCATTGACCTCTCGCCTCCATATGCAAGCTATGGCACAGGCATGCCCACCCTCAATCATAAATAAAAATTTCACATGTTAATTGTAATTAGATTTATTTTTAAATTTTATATGTATGAGTGTTTTGCCCGCATGGGCACCTTGTACATTGGATCATCTGAAACTGGAGTTCTGGCTGGTTGTGAGTCACCGTGTGAGTGCCAGCCACTGAACTCGGGTTCTCTGCCAGACAAGGGCTCACAGTCACTGAGCCATCTCCCTAGCCCCTAAAATGACTGTAATTTTATGTTATATAATTTTCATCTCAATTTAAAAAAAAAAAAAAAAACAGAAGAGAAGTGTCAAGGAAATGTAGCAGGGAGCATGGCCAGAAAAGAGGACTCTAGATAATTGAAATCTGTGCCCCACAGCATTAAAAAAAAAAGGGGGGGGCGCTTAAAAGAGTACATGTTCAATAGATGTACTCCCTAGAACAGAGTCCCTAACCCTGAGAAGGGTACAGATAAAGGGTTAAAAAAGAGTGAGGCCTGGGTGTACGACTCATGGTAGGATGTGTTTAGCAGGCATGACACTCTGAATTTTATCTTCAGACAACCAAAGAAGAAATGAATCATGGGGGTAAAATGGGCGGGGGCTCACCCGCCTCACTCTGGCCAAGGCCTGAGCTCAGACAAGGACAAAGTCTGGGGCAGGAAGTCTAGAGCATGTGCAAGCCCAGGAGGGGGGTCTACAAAGCCCTAAGCAAAGCTGCTTTCTGCACCTCATCCCAGTCAGTAATAAAAGCAGGACTTTCCCATCTGAAATCACCTTCATGGCTAGCCTCAGATGGAACAGAGCTCCAGTCAGAAAGCAGGGACCAAATCACAAAGCTGCAAGGAGCAATCTCTTTCCCCAATTACACAGACCCACTTGTTTGCCTTCTATTTCATTGCTTGAGTCTGCTTTAGAGTTGGGCTTTTTCATGAAAGGAAGACTATTCCCTGACATCACACGCACAAAAATGTCCACATATAATCATATTATTCAGAGCATTCTTGGAAAAGAAGGCAGCCTTGAAGCTGGCTGGTATCCTGTTTCCTCTCCCGTAGAGCCATCCCCTGCTGCTGATCCAGGCTCTCAGCAGCCTCTGTCAGCTCAGCTGTCCAGTGGCCCTCAGCTGAATGACACTGAAGAACTGCATGCTTTCCAGAGATGGGGGAGCATTTCTGGGGAGGTACAACCCTCACTCCAGCCAGGGCCCTGGGCCGGTCTGCAATGTGAGTGACAGAAGGGGATCTCTCTCTCTATTGGTGTTCTCAGGGGTCCATAATTAAACTGTCTCTCCACTTTCTTGTTTATTCTGCTTTCAGAAATGTCCCCAGGCTTGGGAAACTGATTCTTAAAAGGCTACTAATAAATGGCTGCAGAAGGCTCAGGGATAGGGCACTTGCTTAGCATGTGTGAGGCCCAGAGGGGAAAGCCATTATGAAAACAGTTCTTCAATCAAAATCTGTTCGCCTAGGAACACATTTACTACTTTTGTCATCCTTCCTGTGTCCCCCCTTCCTCCTGGCAGAAGACACTGTACTCTAACTTTCCAGTCGGGGCTGTATCTCTTGGCCTCAGATTTGGATAGCCTGGCATTCTCTTTTGGCCACTTTCAGACAAGCTCTGCCTCTGTCTCTCTCTGCAGTCCACTCTAAGCACTTTCCATTCTTGTGACCCTGAGTGGCAGACCTGGTTTTCCTCTGTTAGACATCTTCATCAGTGCCCTTAACATCCAGACAGAGGTCCCTGCTGGCACTGATGTTTACCATCCTCCAACCCCCACAACTCTAATATTCTCTACCTCCAATTTCTGTGCTCCCAGTAATCACGACGGTGCCTGGATTACTTTGGTTTATGGTTCCAGAGGCTTAGAGTCTATAATAGTAGGGACAACATGGCAGCAGGTGGCAGGGCAGGAGGCTGGCTGGTAATGTTCTGATGGTTTATCAGGAAACAGAGAGCAGGAACTGGCAGTGGGATGAGGTTACAAATGCTCAAGCCCACCTCTGGTGACAAACTTCCTGTTCTGCAAGCTCCATAACTCCCTGAACAGCACCACCACAGAAACCAAGTGCTCAAATGCACGAGCCTATGGTAGGGAGACAGATATTTAAATATTAATTTATTTAAACCACCATATTTGGCCCCTTGCCCACAGAGGCTTGAGGCATCTCACGATACAAAATGATTTTAGTCCAACTTTAGAAGTCCCCAAAGCCTTCAACCAATATTCAAAAGTTCAAAGTCTATCTTAAGTCTCAAGATAATTTCTTGACTATAACCACAGTAAAGTTAAGATACAAATTACCTACTCCCAACCTAGAATGACACAGAATATACATTCCCATTTGAAAAGGGAGGAAATAGGACACAGTGAGGAAAAACCGGGCCTAAGCTAGACTAAAACCCAGCAAAGCAAATTTTGCCGTTTTGTGGCTTTGGTTTTGAAGGGCTGAGAAGGTTCCCCCTTTCCACCTTTGCTGCCCAGATCATACATCTTTCTCTTGGGCTGGCTCCATCTTCATATATAGCTCTCTCTAGCTGGCACATGTCTCACAGCTCTGGCATCTTCACCATCTTAGAGTCTTTACCACAACCCAGGCTTCACCTTCGCAGCTTTATGCAGTATCCTCTCATGGCCTTACAGGGACTCCAGCCCTGCTACATACTGCTTGGCCTCAGTGGCTCTTGACACCATGGAGGAAGAACCCACAACTCCCTCATTCTTGGTAGTTTTCAAACCTCCAAAAATAACAGTGCATGGACAACACTGACATGTTATACTAGCAGTGGGAGATAAGCCTTCACCTCCCTGAGACTCACTAGCCGCAGCTTTTGTATACAGGCCTTTTCTAAAAGCAGAAAACCCCTTGGGCTTTCTATGATAAGTTGAAGGCTTAACAGGGTGGGGTCTGGCCCTTGGTGAACCTTTCTTACTGTTCCAGTACAGCAGGCAGACATCTTCTTCCCTAATCTTAACAATTACAGGCTATGTTTCAGCACAGCTTCGCTGTAACATTAAGTTCCCTACTGCTCTTTGCTCTGTAGGCTATATCTTGTATTTTTTTTTTCTGTCCCATTTATCTTTTCATTTTAGTTCTGCCTAAGAGTAATCAGTAATAACTATGCCACAGACTCAACATATTGTCCTGAAATTTCCCTTCATGGAGGAAATGAGTCCATTCCATTTAAATTTTGTCCAAGCAAGTTCCTGGTGCACAGGTGGAAAGCCAGCAAACTCACTGCCACATTGCCACATCATGGCTTCCAGCCCAGTTGCTAACAGAGGCCTTGTTCCCTTCTGAAAGCTCATGAGCCGGGTCTGTTATCTGTGCTATTCTCAGCACTACTCCTACGAGACTGGAGTAGCCACGCTCTGGTTACAGCTTTCAATCAGCTTCTGTAGTTCAGAGTGCTGAAAACTTAGACATCCCTCCAAAAAACATGGCCAAGTTCTTCACAGTAACAACCACATTCTCTGGGGACAGCTTCTGCTTTACTTCTCTGTTGCTACAATACAACACTGTGCCCACAGCAGCTTATATAGAAAGAGGAATTTATTTTGGTTTATGGTTAGAGGATTAGTCCATAATGCCTTCCACAGGCTCATGTATTTTAACACTTGGTCCCCTGTTGGTGGAGCTGTTTGGGGAAGATGATGGAACTTTCAGGACAAGAAGCCTGACCGAAGGCCCATCCCTAGGGGCAGGCTGACCCCACTTCCGGTTTGCTCTCTGTTCCCTGGCAGCTCTAATGTCCTCTCCTCTGAACAGTCCCTCTTCTCTGCCTTCCCCCAGTGGCAAAGGTCTGTGCAGTAAACTCTGCAGGAACCAGGGTCCCGGGTTCCACTGATGCAGAGACCAGGCCTGCCATACACACTACTTCCTCCTCACTCCCTGGGGCTAGGACTTACTTTTCCATCCACTCACTCACTCCAACTTCCTATTTCCACAGCAACATATCAAAGGTTTTCCTTAGTACATTGCTTCGCTTAGAATGTTGATAAAAATTTAAAACTACTACTACTAAGCCCAGAGGGGAAGGGAGAAGGAACAGAGCATGTGGCCTTTCTTCCACTCACTCATAAACCCGGTACCGTGAAGCGGGAAGTGCCACATTCCTCTCTGAAAACATGTTTGGTTTAATGTAGGTGCAGGATTTTTATATGTACATATAAATAGCCTACCTTTTGTTCAAGGTAACTATTTGCTCTACACAGAGACCATTATGAATACAGAAAAGTGTTCATTGTTAAATATGACATGCTAAACAGTTCTGCTTCCTGGCAAAGCTCCAAACCATAATTATTAAGGGACTACAGCTGCTGATAAATTCTTGGGTTACAGGAGGCTTTGATCCCATCCTGCCTCCCTCCCTCAACATGAATTTTCACAGGTGTGGTTGTTGCTGAATGCTCACACTTCATAGGTACAGGTCAGGGTTGAACATGACTGCAAGGTGGCCAGGCACTTTTCACTTAGACTGCAACCACCAAGAGAATCCTCTACTCCCTGTTTGCCATGCTGAGATCCTGTAGTCAAGAGGATGTCTAAGAAGAGTCCCGTCTGGGAGCTGGAATACTGTGGGCTCGCACCTTCAGACTCCCACCCTGAGTGGGCAGCTTGGGTTCATATTCCTGCTCTCAGTTTCCAGTGACATGAAGCCAGCTTGTTGGACTTTGTTCAGCATAAGGCTGCGGGCCTCCAGTGAGTGCGATGGTTATTTCATTCCCATCAAAGGTGAGAGAACTGCTGTCAGATTTTCTGGCATGGCCCTCAGATTTACCCCAATGCCTCCTTCAGATAATAAAAAAGACACTTTTCCGTCATCACAAACATCAAGTCCCCACTACTGAAATATAGCAAGAAACTGGAGGGCAGACCTAGTCTTTCAGGGATAGAGTCCTGTTCATCTTTTAATGTTTGTTTTCTATTTGTGTTTTAATATAGATGTTCTGTGAGATATGGAATCACCCCATCTAACAGACAGTGAAACTGATACCCCCAGAATGCCAACTAGTTTAGAAGGGAATTAACTTCCTATTGCAGATCTGTGTCCTATCTCCAAGACAGCACCACGCCGCAAAACTCTCCTTTTCCAGATGGGAACCACTTCCCTGGGTGAGGAGACAGTTCTGTGCTGGTGGGGGAGGGGATGGAGAAATGCACATAGAGAGAATGGACAGCTGAGTCCAAGGTGGTCAGTGGAAGCCAGCAGTTCTAATGTAGGAGAGGTAAGAGGATTGTCCAGAGTGGGCTATCTGGGTTCTGGAGGGAACAGAACACAAAAGCAGAAGGCTGTGAGGCATCTCTCATAACCGGCAGAGGGCAAGCAGAGCAGGATTCTAAGGCTCCTTCGAGTATCAGGCCTACTTAGTGGGACTCTCCCCTGAACACCATTACAGTTTATTCTTGCCACCCCCTTCACAGTCTATGCCACTGTCCTCCTCCCCATTACAGTCTCATGTACTCCCACCTTCCCTAGTGGCATCTGTTCTAGGAGGGTGCACATGAGCTCACCCTAGATATGGGAGCCCTTCCTTCCTGCTCAAGGTGAAGGTCAATGATTCACATGGCTAAAAATGAACTCAAGGCCACCCATCAAAAAAGGCAACATGCTCTCAAAAAGTTAAGTTCCCTCGTTAACACAAAATCTTATTTAGTAATTATAACCAGCACTCAAATGTATTTACTTTACTTGCCAGTGAGAGCAAAATGAGAAAGGCGAGGTGAGGGTGAGGAAAGCCTCAGAGAAACAGAGGTCCCCAGGCAGGAGTGGGGCCTGGTAGTGTCCTGACAATGCATGTGAGTGTTCTGTTACCGCCTACAGGCCTCTACCTGGAAGCTTCCAGAGAGAAGGGCTGCTGGGTTAAATTCAGGACACTAAGCACCATTTGAATTTTAGGTGAACAAGAGATTACGACTGTTTACTGTAAGTATTCTCAAATAATGCCAAGGGCATGCTTTTTGCTAGTTGCTTACCTGATTTTCATATTTAACTGTGTATTTGTATTTTTATTCATGAAGTCTGACAATCCATTAAAGACCCAAACACTCTGGAATGCAGTCATAGTGACCAGGGCAGTCTTGACACTGGGAGTCAAGGGTGATGAGATTAATGAGTGAGTGGATCATTTTGCTAAGTTGTGGAGAAATCAACAGTCAGGATGTAGGGAAGGAGGGGGTGAATTACAAACCTTCCACCATGGTCCCTTCAGTCAGCTCTTGGTCTCTGAGGACTCTCCTCTTCAACTGAGACTGTTCTTCCCTGTTCCTGACAAGAGGTACAGAAACTAAAACCTAACACCACAGGCTTTCCACTGTACTCTAGGGAACACGGCCTGTGGAAGACTTCCAGAAGGTTCTGGAGGTTTCACAGTACGAAATAAGGTTGTAGGAGCAACGGGACCTTCAACACTAAAACAAAACATTGTCCTTAAGTTCTTGTGAGTTCAAAAGGAATTTTAAATTTAACTTATATTTCTGAGTAGAATGACTAATCTGCCTTCATCAGCAAAGGGGAGAAAGGAGGAGGCTGCTTTCAATTGATCAAGCCAAGTTCACCTGGTACTTGCTGAGGATTCACAGTGATGGTGACAGGGCTCATTGCAATTTGTTAAGGGGCCAAAAGAGGCTGGCTTGATACTAAAATAATGACTTGATACTTTGAGTTCATGAGTCCCAAAGTCTAGGGAGTCTTCGTTCATGGGTGCTGGCTAAGGAAAACTGGCAAGGTCACACATCACAATTGGTTTCAACAGTTTAATTGGTTTAATTCCATGCTGAGTACAGGCCCACACATTTATACTCCTTGCTAGGCCCCTGCAAGCAGAGGGGACTAGAATATATAGTATAGCTTTCTATGTGTATACTGACATGTATACTGACAACTATTATTATAGCTTAAACTACAATCATTCAAGATTTTGCCTTCCCCTTCTCCCTTTATTTCCTTTTATTAAATTAAAAAATGAATTACATCTTATTTATTTTGTAAGCATACATGGATGTGTGCATATGGGCATGTATAAGTGCTACATGCATGCGGTGATTGGAAGAAACTTGTGGGAATCAGTTCTGTCCTATCATGTGGGGTCAAGGTATCAAGTTTAGCCTGTCAAGCTTGCTGGCGAATGCCTTTAGCCACTAGCCATCTCACTGGCCTCTACTCCTTCTTTATTTGAGACATGGTCTTGCTATTTATTTTGCCCAGGCCATCCTTGAACCTGTGGCCGTCTTCCTGCCTCTGCCTTCTGAGGACTGGGATCACAGGTGTGCAGCACAATGGCCAGCATGTTCTGTTCCTTTTCCCAAGCAGCAGTATCTCATGGTGTCTTTACATACTAGTTCATGAGTCTACTCCATCACTTTACCTTTTGCCATCTAAAATTATAATTATGTAATTACATAAAATTACAATTTATGTAATTCTTTGATGTACACTTGGGTTGCTTTATCTAAAAATGTTGAAAGGCATACACTTATAGGTATGTCCTTGCGCATGTGTGCAAAATTTCTGCATTTCTATAGGTAAGTTCCTAAATGTTTGAGTCCTGGCTCACTTAGTATATAAAATACAAATTTCCAGAAATTCCATTAAATTGACTCTAGAAATGTGCCCATTTTCAGTTCTCCTGGGTCTGACTGTGTTTGTTCCAGCACAGCTGTGGTAATCTGGGAGCATGAAATCATTTCATTCTGTGCCAGTCACATATGGGGAAATGGCAGGGCACTATTGCCCTAGCTGGCAATATTATTATTGTGGATGAGCAGGTTTTTTTCTTTTAATATTTTTTTTTGTACTGCTCACATCTTGCTATTTTTTTTTACAAGGAGATTGGTTTTACTCTCTATCTTTCTCTTTTTGAGGATGTATATTTATGTAGAGGTCTGAGGCCAAAGGTCTTCCATTGCTCTCCACCTTTATTTTTCAATATTGCACACACGTATGTAGGTCTATGTGTATCTGTGTATGTATGCATGTGGGTATGTGCATACCATTGTGCTTGTGTGGAGGTCCAAAGGACAACTTACAGAAGTGAATGCTCTCCTTCTACAATGTCCTCAAGGGTCAAACTCGGGTAGTTGTACCGGAGTAAAGCACCTTTACCACCTTATTTCCTGCAACAGAGTCTCTTGTCTCTCAGTGGACCTGGAGCTCAGAAAGCTCCTGGGATTCTTTGGTCTCCACTTCTCCAGCACTGAGATTACAGGTGGGCACTGCCATGGCTGCCTTTTTACTGTAGCTCTGGGGGTTTGAACTCAGGCTGTCCTGCTTACACAGCAAACACTTTACTGACTGAGCCATCTTCCCAGTCCCTTGATGAATTGCATTTTCCTTTGTTTTCATTTGTTGATTTTTAGAAGATGACATCGTTGTATATTCTGTATAAAGACTGTCTGATATATTACAAATGCTTCCTCTAAGAAGAGCTTTACATATTTAAACCTTGTTGGAGATGGGGTCCTACCATGTTTCCCAGATTGGCTCCAAATTCCTTGGCTCAAGCAATCTTTCAGCCTGAGCCTTCCAAGAACTGGGACTACAGGCCCTGCACTTTGCCTGCTCACCTATTTCAGCATTGATGGTGATTTCAAGTGTCTGGGCCTCACGGGAGTCTTTAACTTTGTGTGTTTACTTGCATGCTGTGGTGCATGTGTGGAGGTCAGAGATCAAAGAGTGAGGCTTGAGTGCTGGTACTTCTTTCCACTGTGTTTAAGACAGGGTCCTTGTTGCCTGTCACTGTGTATACCAGGCTCTCTGGTCCATGGACTTCTGGAGAGTCTCTTGTCTTTACTCCCCATCTCACCAAATGAGCACTGAGACTACAGACACGTGCTACCTTGCCACTGCACCCAGCCTTTTGGGTTCTAGGGATCTAATCTCAGGTCCTCAGGCTTGTGTGTCAAGTAATTGACTCACTGAGCCAGCCCCTACTTTTTGTTTTGTTCTTGGAATAGTATATGTAGCAGATTTTCTTAGATATCTGAGTGGTATTTTGCTACCCTTAAGCTCTTTTTTATTCATTTCAGGTGCTGGAGAATGAGCCCAGGGCCTTGGGTGTGCCAGGTGATACTCTACCACTAAGCCATATCCTCTGTTTTGTTTTGTTTACTTTAAATTTCCAGAGTGCTGGCAATTTCCTCAGAAGGCAATGAAGGAAGATCCTAATTTTGTTAACTGAAACCTACAATATAAATGTTGTAAATGTCCTGTGGATGTTTAAGCTATTATTTGTAGAGTGCTTCAGAGTTTGCCATTCAGTCCACTTGACCTCAGCACTGACTACATGGCTCCAAAGCTCCTACTGGTGGCAGAACACAAAGCAAATAGAATAGCTTTCTAGGATTGCAAAAGTACGTATTTATTTATAATAACAACTATTATTATAGCTTAAAAAGGAATCATGCCACATGTTACCTAGCCCCCTCCCTTTTAAATGACTAGTATTTCCCAGAAATGTTATTGAGACAGGGTTTCATCTCTGTAGCCCACTCTCCTGCCTCAGTCTCACACATTTATATGTGATATGAGAGTGAGAGCCATCTTCCGACACTTCATGTAAGAACTTAAGAGTGAATGCCCCTCCTTTCAGGACCTCACACTTTATAAGACCCCCCAACATGTGAGTTAGGCCTCAACTACCAGAATCCAAAGACATTTCGCTGGGTGTTGTGGCTCTTGTCTCTAATCCCAGTACTAAGGAAGCTGAGGCAGGAGGACCACCATGAGTTTGAGCTGAGTTCCAAGCTACTCTAGGCTACAGAGTTATTTGTATTGAATAACAAAACAAGAGGCTGGGGAAATGACTCAGTGTTTTACGAATAATTGCTCTTCCAGAGGATGGGCTTTTAGATTCCCAGTACCTACATGGCAGCTTACACCTGTGTGTAACTCAGTTCCAAGGATCCAACACCCTCTTCTGGCCTCTACAGGAACCAGGTAGGCAATGCAGTGAATTTAAATATATACAGGCAAAACACCTGTACACATAAAATAAAGTAAAATTTAAAACAAGAAGAAAAAAAAAAAAACCAAAAAAACAAGGGCTGACAACCTGAGTTTGGTTGCTGGGACCCACAGGATGGAAGAAGAGAACAAGTGCCTTCAGGTTGTCCTCTGACCTCTTTTTAGTGTGCCTTGGCACACCTGCACATATGCATGCATACACACACATTAAATAAACATAATTAAATTAAAACAAAATGAAGCAACAACAAAATCTTCAGAGACACTGGAGATCTTAGAGTTGCTCAGTGTAGCTGAGTTTCCTGAGCTCAGGAATACGGTACAGTTCTGAAAAACTAGTCATTTAAAAGGGAAGGGAACTGGCATGTACACTGTCACAGACCACGCTTTGGAAGATCAGGCTGAACCAGGGGGATGCCCTGTAACCTTGAACCTTTTAAGCCCTGCTTACCACCATCACCCTTGAACATGGAGGACCTCACAAACTATAGTGGTGTCTCCATTGCTGGAAGCTTCTTTCACAAGTACTCATAAAGAAATACCTTACCCTTCAGGTGTTACTTCTAAAGAACTGCTTCTATCCTAACTGAGCAACTTAATTCTGGAGCTTAGCTGTCCATGTGCTTAATCCTCAAGTGTGTATTCTCCTTGAGGTCTGTCCATGTTATTCTTTCCTTCTTATTTCTTCCGGTGTGAGGGCCTTAGCAATGCTCTACCAATGATCCACCTCCTCTCCTAAGCCTACTTTCTCCTTCTTTAAAAACATTTACTTTCTATTATTTTGTTTTGTGTGGGTGTTTTGCCTGTTTATATGTCTATGTACCACATGTGCTCCTGGTACCAGAGGAAGCCAGAAGAGGATATCAGATCTCCTGGATATAGGTGCTGAGAATCGAACCAAAGTCTTCTGGTCACTGAGCCATCTCTCCAGGCCTACTACTTCCTTTCTTTATATACTGTAAACCTGTGAAAGTTTCTCTGTTGGGCAATACATCTGTGATCTGTGAAGGTACACTGTGATCGCCACATTACTTCTACCACTTGAAACATAATCTGTTATTTCTGTTGCTACTCACCTGGAACAATCCTATGTACTTCTTTTTTTTTTTTTTTCTTATTTTGGTTTTTCTGAAACAGGGTTTCACTGTGTAGCCCTGGATGTCCTAGAACTCACTCTGTAGATCAGGCTGGCCTTGAACTCACAGAGACCCGCTTGCCTCTACCTCCTAAGTGCTGGGATTAAAGGCGTGCACCACCACTGCCTCTTTATTTCCAGAGGTTGTGTTATTTAAGGTGCATCTCTTGATTCAAAACAGCAGAAAGTTGTACATGTGTTCCCTTTAGAAAGATTAACTCTAGGTAATGTGCCCAGCCCATTTCTTTGCATGCCTTGCAGTTTAGTATGGCCATGTTATTAAGTGGTGGTTGATGAGGTCAGGGAAGTGTGGCACAGAACTCTGGGAAAATCCTTACAAAGAGAAAGGTATATGCTCTCTGAAGTTCTCTCTTCTCATGGGCAGTGAGTCTGCATGACCAAGGCTTCTACCAGCCATACTGGTCTAGGAAGTAACCTGGAAAGGGGACACCACATGCCAGGATAGCAGGGCAAGGACAGAAAAAATTTTGGGTTCCTCCTGACAGAAAGGGGACAATCAGTCCTGGACCCCTCACTGTGAATCGCTATTTGGTTTGTCTATTACATGCAGATGTCAGGACTACCAAATGCTACATTAGATTTTGCTGTACCTGGTGGTCCATGCCTGTAATCCAAGAAGCTGAGGTAGAGGGACCTACAAATTTAAGGTCTGTCTGGTTCAAAGTTAGATCAAACTTAATAAGACCTTGTCTCAAAATAAAAAGTAAAAAGATTCCTATGGCTGTAGCTCAGTCCTTGCCAAGAATTCACGAGAACCTAGATTCAATCCTCAATAACAAAAACCCAAACTCCTTAACCTTAGACTTGTTACTTTCATTCTTTCCATCATTTTCCTGAAAGTCTAAATTCTTTTATCAGGTGTAATAGCAGTTGTCTTAAGAGGCTTAATAAGGTGATGGAGAGATGGCTCAGTGGTTAAGAGCTCACACTGCTCTTGCAGATGACTTGAGTTTGGTTCCTGGCATGCATGTCAGGCAGGTAGTTCACAGTTGTAGTTCCAAGGGATCTGATGCCTCTTTTGGCTTCCATGTGCTTTTTATTGCGCACGTGCGCACGCGCGCGCACACACACACACACACACACACACACACACAGAGAAAGAAATATACCCACACACATACTTTTAAAAAACATTTTAAAAAGGCTTAACGAAACTGATGAACATTTATTTTTTTCTAAGATCATTCCCACCACTGCTTTGAGACAAAGTCTTATATAGCCAGGGCTAACTCTGAACTCACTATGTAGCAGCAGTTGACCCTGGACTGATCCTCTTATCTCTACTGGGATTACAGGCATTCTTTATCACACCAAATCCAGGATCAAATCTTTGTAGGGTCTCACCTCATTCTTTCCATTGCATGAAAAGAAGCTTTCTACTGCTGTCCCCTCCTTCCTATGGAGAGGTTGGAAAGCCAGAGTGTGGGCTCTGGGGACGTGAACAGTTGGTAAAACACTGCACGTAAGCATGAGAACAGATGTGAAAGGCTGGATGGAGTGGCATCTGCCTGTCATCCCAGAGCCGGGAGCCAGAGACAAGAGACTTTCTGGCCAGAAAGAGCTGGATTGGGTAGCTCTAGGTTCATTAAGGAACCTTGTCTCAAAAAATAAGGTGGAGCATGACTGAGGAAGACGACCAATGTCAAACACTGGTTTCTATAAGCAGAAAGAGTTGCTGACCATGGTGGTGCATGCCTTTAATCCTAGTACTTGGGAGACAGAGGTAGGCAGATCTCAGACAGAGTTTGAGGCCAGTCTGGTTTACATCACAAGTCCAGGACAACAAAAAGAGGCCTTGTCTAAAAAAAAAAAAAAGACATGAAGAACATTCTTTGGCTGAGTCTGTTTCTCTCTCTACCAGCTTCCTTTCTCTTCCTACCTGCTTCAAATTCACCCTCCCTTCATCCTTCTTCTAGCTGAATTAGCAGGGAATAAAGATGGGTTCTAGCTCACTAGGACACTCTTTTCTAAGCTAAGTCTTGCATTATAAATACCATTCTTGTCTCTTCAGATCTCCCAACCCATCAAGTGCACACTGTAAAATACAAACAGTGGGAGTTTAATTCCCTAGTTTCCATGGTAAGAGCCAGCCCCATGCCAGGCAAACCCTGTGACCAGCTCCTTTTCTCTCCAGGTGTCTGGCCTTCAGTCTAGCAGGCTGTGTCATCAGGCATCTTGCCTACTGGGTACTCGTTTAAAAAAAAAAAAAATCTGTGGTTTCATGGGAATGGATGTTGTGAAATGGAGTGAAAAGAACTTGAAGTCTGAAACTATTGAACTTTTCCCTACCCCTTACATGTGAGTAATGACTTGCTGATAGAAGCGGCTTTTTCAAAGACGAAAAACAACTAAGATTTATGGACAAGTCTATTAAGAAGGGCCAGAACTGCTTGTAGCCAAGGTGGAAAGGTCAAGTAATTCCTAGATCTATTCTAGGTTGGTAGATAGTGCAGGCAGGAAGGAGACAGGAAAAGAGAAGCAAGAGACCAGGATAGGTGCAGAGTGGAGGCTGGCTGGGCCGCTGGGAGACTTCCATGAACATTTTGAGTTTTATACTAGTGTGAACATAACCCCTAGGTTCGCCATAGGAAGTAAAAGCACGTGCCCACTTCAGGGCCATGCTGCATACACGCTGAGGGAAGATGGGGATAACTGGATGGATGGAGATGAAGGGGCATTTTCTCTGAAACAAAATTCTGCTTCTAAGATTCCTGACCACTCACTGTGTATTGGGAAGCCACCAGAAAAATATCCCTGCCAACTTCTCATAGTCAAATCAAATTTCTGGCCAGAAGTCTACTCATGTTTGGATCAGGCTCTTCCTTGTAACTCCTGAAGGGTGAGGGAGGGGCAGAGGCGCAGCCCAAGGGTGCTGGTGCAGTGTGACACAGCACACGACCACCTTGACTACCTCCTGAGCCCTGTGAGTACAGAGCCAGGATTTTAAGTATGGATTTTATAACCACATCTTCAAAGTATAAAAATAGAGCATGGAATACTAAACAGGGCTCCCTATCACTTCCCAGGCTGGAGAGGTCAGAGGAATTACATCATGGCCTAGTGGCAAAGGCTTGTAGTATCAGGGACTTTTACTTTGTTATGACAGGACTGAAGCACGGGGGTAGCCCAGCCATCCCAGTTTGACCTAACCCAAGCCTTTAAGGCTCATTATGGCTCACAAGGGGCCCTTGAGTTTATGGGGAGTCTGGACAGGAAACTTGGCCATCTTGAAGTCCAGACCCACCTTCATCTCCACAACCAAAGAATGCTACCGAAGCCAGGTCACAGCAGATGCAAGCCACTGTGGGTACTAATGTGCCAGCCAACGTGCTGGTGCTGGAAGCCTCTGTCCTTTAAAAGCTTCTGGTGTGAATGAGTGGACAAGGCTCCTGACCAAGAAACACCAGAACTGAAGAGGGTGGGTGTGACCAAAGAAGGCAGAAAAAGCTGTATAGAAAAGGAGGTCCAAGGAGCTGGCTGGGCTTTAAGAACCCAAGATAGGCTGAGCCAGGCCAGACCAGGACAACACTCCCATAGGCAGGGTGAATCTAGAAGGAACTGGGACTCTCTATTTACTCTCTCTTGGATCATTCCAAAGTGTCACTCTGCTATGTTCCTCCTGCATCTCTTTATTCTTAACACTCTATTAAGTACTATTACCTACTTATTAATTCTCTTAATTCTAACTATATGGTGATGTAATTGCAAGGCTTGTGTACTTGTCTTTTAACCAAACCTTTGCATTTTTGTTAATGGGTGGGGCCTGAAAAATGAAATAGGGATCCATATTCACTTTTTGCTTTGTTTTTCCAAGCCAGGATTTTTCTGTGTAGCCCTGATTGTCCTAGAACTTACTCTGTAGACCAGGCTGGTCTCAGATTCACAGAGATCCACCCACTTCTGCTTCCCAAGTGCTAGAATTAAAGGCATGTGCCACTAATGCCTGACCTATATTCACATTTATAAAGATAGAGACAATTTTGATTCATCCACCAAAATTTTTATATTATTTCTTTTTCTCATACACAGGGCTGTGTGAGTTGCTATGATTAAAAACAACATGGATACAAGTGAGGACAAATCTGCTGTGAATGGCACAACACTTAAGAGCAGGGTTTCCTAATAACCAAGGCCAGGAGCTCACTATTACTCATGTCTGAGTCCCCAGCTGCTAGTGTGTGCAGACAGCTCTCTAGTACTAAGACCATGTAAGAACAAGAAGATGGCAAGTGAGAAGTGTGCATCTATCTTCTAACCTATTTCCCTATCACATAGAGAAAGACACTTTTTAGCTGAGCATGCGGCCACTGGCTCAAACTGACAGTGTTGGGCCTCTACTGAGACTCACAGAACATGAGCAGCTCTTGGCTGCTAAGATCACTGTGCGCTGGATGTAACTTCAATAGTGGGCTTCCCCTCCTCCCTCGTCACCAGACTGCACATAGACCACAAGGGAGACAGTGCAAATTGAAAGTGCAGAGCAGAAGGAAATAAAGTGTGGGTCCCTAGATGACAGGGCCACCACAGGAGCCTGCTGGGTCTTCTGAGTTAGGCAAAGGGTTACTGACCTGCTTAAGCCACAGTGGACTTGCTCTCTGCGTTACACACACCAAATTCATACATACTAAAACACCATGGTTTCATGCCTGAAGCCTCCCTGCTTCTACCCTGGTAATGTCACAGCCCTGCTGGTGTGGGAGGCAGGCAAGATCAAAGTGGAAGAGAGAAGCACAGAGCGAAGACAAGACACTGCCAAGGTCAGTTGTTTGATTCTCACCACCTGTATTTTGCCTTTGTTCCTCGAGACCAGTTTCATTCTCTCTCTCTCTCTCTTTTTTGAGTGCAAGGTCTCAGCTGGGCTCGGGGGCACATGCCTGTAATCCTAGCACTCAGGGAGGCTGAGTTCGAGGCCAGCCTGATCTATAAAGCCAGTCCAGGACAGCCAAGGCTACAGAGAGAAACCATGTCTCAAAAAAAGAAAAAAAAAAAAAAGTGTTTAAAGCCAGAGTCTCACTACATAGTTTTAGCTGGCTTGGAATTCAGATATTTGCCTGCCTCTGCCTCCCAAGTACTGGAATTAGTGTCATGTGCCACCACACCCAGCTAGGAAATTCATTTTGCCATGGGCCATCAGTACACTCACTAAAGATTTCCTGCCCCTTAGACATGAAGGACATTTGCTGGCTCAGAGAGCTGACCAAAGCACAGCTCCTAGGAGACTGATCCTCTCTAGTGATCATATAGGAAGACGCACCCAGAATGCTGTCCTGTGCTCTTTACAGAGACCCTGAGAGGCATGAGGGTCACAGCATACCTTGGGCTCAGCGCACATGTCCTCCCAGAATGGGCCCAGGTAAAATTCTTCCTGGCAGCAATCAGCAGCAGCCACTTTCCATTCTGTTATGTTTTGAAGAGCTCCTGTCAAGCGGATTCTCAGTCAAGGAAGGGGCAGTAGGAAAGAAAGCCTAAGCTAGCCTATCCCAAACAGCAGATCTCAGAATAAGATTTGGAGGGTTTTATGGGTAGAATGAGTGTTTCCAGGTTTCAGGCAGCTCCCTGTACTCTTACTTGGGTAATGGTAGGATGCTGAAGAGGCTTCATTAGTGGCTATGTAGGCCTACTCTTGGGCTTAGCCCTTACCTTGCCAAACCTTTCAGGCTATGTAATGTTGTAACAGCCTGGATCTGACAACTGTGTGGTAGTTAGTATTGGCAGAAGAACTGGGGCTGAATGAACTCAGGGGGCCAAGGACACATTTCTGTGCTCCATGGAATGTGAAGGCCTTGCGTAGGAACTGGGGGAGAGTTGCTTACCAGCAGGCTCCTTAGTCACTTAATCAAATCAGGAGTGAATGAGACCTATCTCTTTCACCCTAATTCCCCCACTCAGCCTAGGTTCAAAGAGGGAAGGCTTGGGAAATGGCTCAGCCAGTAAAGTGCTTGCTATGCAAGCATGAGGACCTCAGTTTGGGCCCCAGAAGTCACCTGAAAAAGCTGAGCATAGCCGCACACATCTGTAATCCTGGCACTGCGGGCTTGGGGAGAGACAGAGCCTTGGGGCTCACTGGCCAACAGTCTGCCCTAATCAAGTAAGCCCCATGCTAGTGAAAGACTGTCTCAAAAAGAAGTGTGGACAGCTCTGTCTCTGCACACAGGTGAACACATATGCACATGTAAAAGGTGCTTTCCCTAGTGAACAGAGAAATGCTGTATCTTGTGTAGTCCTACTATGGCAAGTAAAGGCTCCCACGTAGAAGCGAAGCCAGGAAAGGAGCGCAGGGCCACGAGAAGGAATGACTATCAGCCATAGCTACCTTCTGCTACCAGTGAGATCCTGTCAGCCACGGCAGTACCAGATGGCCTAAGCCCTAGATGAAGGGCTTATTATTGCCACCCACAGAGGTCAGTTACCTTGGGTCCAGTGAGCTTGGCTATCAGTAATAGTATGAATAGAGGCAAAATGATGCAAAAAATGGCCCTCATTTCCTCAAAAGGAGCTTGTTGTTGTCTCTCTGGAGCTTAGTCACTTGGAGGCCATGGAAACAATCCCATCACCCCAGCAACAAGGCCCAAGGAGAGTAAGCATGGGCACCTGCAGCCCACTCCAACATTTAGGTGTGAGCGTTAGTTTGCATTTGTTTCTGTACAGCCTGGTGTCACACTGGCTGAATGCAGGTCTATGTCAGGGGCCCAGGTTCCCTGGAAACAGTGACAGATGGGAAAGGCAATGTGGTATGTGGTCATAGGAGCTTCACTGTGACAGGCCTCTACAGGTATCTGGGGAGGGGGTAGAGACTCTGGCCCACCTTGATCAGATGTCTATGACTTGAAGAAATGAATGAGGAAACAGAGACCATTCCTTCCCTGGCAGATAGCAATTTCCATCTTCCTTTGTCTCTTCCACTAGAGGACCCTGACAATAGAAAGGAACGCCCTGATGGTAGTGGAGCAGGCCAAGAGCTGGCCTCAGAGTGGAGTTATACTGGCTTCATAGAACATACTCTATTCTTCCGCCCAGTGCTGCTGGGGTTTTGTCAAATTCTCTTCCAGGCAGCATTCCTCTTCAGCTTACCTGTCCCAGGGGTCTGCACTGATCTCAGAGGTCTCGTCTACATGTATGTCACTGATCAAGGTGTCTGGGACACATAGTGACATGCTTTCCTCAGCTCAGTAAGATCTGTGTTTCAGACCTTACTTCCCACTAACTGTGATATGGGCCATTTACCTGTCCTTGATTTTAGATTCCCTATTTGTAGATCACAGGCTGTGACTCAGGGGACTTGGAGAACAGGAACACAGCAGCCTTTGATGCAGGACCATCTGCTATCCCTGGAAGTGACACGCCCTTATTGTAACTTTCCTTTTTGCTTCAGTTCTAGGGCCCCAATCTACTTTCTCAGTATATAACTTTAGTGTTTTCTATCAAACATGCTAGAGGAATTTGGACATGACAGCACACACCTGTAATGCTGGCTTTTTGGAGGTGAAGGGGAGAGGACCAGGAGTTCAAGGTCATCCTGGGCTACACAGACAACCTGAGGCTAGCCTGGACTACAGGAAAAACATCTCAAAAAAGCAAAAAAAGGAATAAACCAACCATGCCAGTTTAGAAAATCTCCAGTGTCCTCTGTGCTCTCAGCTTCTCCTTCTGAGACCTGAAGTCTAGCTTGGATTCCTCTCACTGTCTCAGGCAAGGGTATGAAAGAGCAAAGCTTTAGTCCTGGGTCCTGGCTCCAGCTCTCTAGTCTTCATGGTCCACTGGACTCTGGACATTAATGTACTGAACTTTTGTTTGCCTTTTGAATGATGAAAAGCATAAATGTTCTCCTAGTGCTGGAAGAATAATGTGGAGCATTCAGAGGGCAAGATGGTATGCTGCATTTGTGCAGAAACAGGGGACTTGAAGGAAGTGTCCCTCACTCAAAGCAGCTGCTACTGTAGTCCCTCCAGGAGGATGTGTGCCCTTAGTCGCTATTCTAGGCCTTCCCTTTCATTATGTGGACATAAATGAAAATTTTACTCAAGAAATTCCATCCTGGGATGGGAGAGAGGGCTTGGTGGCTAAAAGCACTGGCTGTTTTTAAAGAGGATATTATTATTTATAAATAAATATTGACTTAAACATTTTTACTTTATTTTATTCTGTGTGCCATGTGTGTACAGTACTCTCAGAGGCCAGAAGAGGGTGTCCAGATCCTCTGGAACTGGAGTTACAGACAGTTGAGCCACCACGTGGTTCTGGGAGCTGAATACTGGTTTTTAGAGGAGCAACCAGTGAGTACTCTTAAGCACTGAGTCATCTCTCCATCCTCATAAATAAATCTCTTATTTTTTGAGACAGGGTTTCTCTGTGCGGCCCTGGCTGTCGTGGAACTCACTCTGTAGACTGGGTGCCCCTAAACTTAGAGATCCGCCCGCCTCTGCCTCCTGAGTGCTGTGACTGAAGGTGTGTACTACACTACCCAGCTAAAAATCATAAAGGAAAAAGACCCTGCTTGAGAAAGGAGTGAGTGACAGGGGAGAGTAAGTACATCTACATTTGTCATAGGCTGGGACCGAATGATGCTCAACCAGCTCCTTATTAAAGTTGGTGTTTCTAGGAAGCAGTGGGGCCTAATTTACTAGGACTGGGATCTCCCACTTTAAGGCAATTTTTTCCTTCCTTCTTCCCTCTCTCCCTCCCTTCCTTCCTCTCTCTCTCTCTTTTTCTTTCTGTCTTTCTTTGGGGTGGCGGAGGGGGGCAGAATCTTCATATATAGCCCTGACTGTTCTTGAACTCACTATGTATACCAGGCTGATCTCTAACTGACAGAGTTCCATAGAGCTCTCAATAATTTAGAGTCCAAAGGGCTTTACCTCCATCTCTCCCACTTATTGTTTTGAACTATTTTGACCAATACATACATATATACATACATACACTCATTCATTCATTCAACTGATTACATAGTGATTTTTAGTGGATGCCAGGTTCTAAACATCAGAGCAGTGAACAAGAATGAAAGTCCTACTCTATACAGCAGCTGAGAGGCTGGAGCAGGATTACCAGCAGTTTGAGACCTGCCTGGGCTACAGAGTAAGAACTCATCTCAAAGAAACTGAACCAAACCAAACCAAACAAACCAAAAAACCAGGACCAATAAAGTAAAAGTGCTTGCTGCCATGTTTGATGACTTGAGTCTGATCTCAGGTTGAAGAAAAAACTGACTCCTGCAAGGTCCTCTGACCTCTGCCATGAATGCTGCACACTTGTATACAAACACATATACACACACAGACATATGCACACACACAAATAAATAAAACATAAAAGTAAAAGAGATTCTCCAGGAAGTGTTGCTCTGCTGGAAGGGGTAAAAATAACCAGAAGCTGCAGAGAATGAAGGCAGCAGGT
This sequence comes from Psammomys obesus, assembly GCF_907164565.1. Taxonomy (NCBI): domain Eukaryota; kingdom Metazoa; phylum Chordata; class Mammalia; order Rodentia; family Muridae; genus Psammomys; species Psammomys obesus. The sequence continues at coordinate 47,625,867 of NW_026585644.1, forward strand.
GAAGGGTCAAGAAAAGACTGGGTGCTCACCACAGTTTGGGTGGCCGGGCAGCCCTCTGTGGAATTGATGCTGAGATGAGAATGGTGTTAGTGGGTAGGCAGATAGGTACAGGTAGGTGGGAAAGTTCAAAGCAGGAAGAGCAGCCTGAGCAAGGTCCTGAGGCTGGCATGGCAAAGCTAAGGAAGACCATGGCAGCTAGGGCAGAGAGAGAGAAGGCACTGGGTCAGCTCAGAAGGCCTTTGGTGCTGTGTAGGGAGTTTGGGTCTTAGAATATGGAAAGCCAGGGTAGGGGAGTAGGCAGAGGAGCAGTAGCATGGATGACACTATCATGATGAACCCTCTCATGAGCACCACGGACACTTGCCTAGAGGCAGACAAGAGTTGAGGAGGTAAGAAGCTCTGGCTGACTTCTGAAGAAGTCCAGAGGAGAGATGGTATGGCTGCACCACGAGCCTGTGATGTAAGCTTGAGGACAGGTGCACCGAATACTTGTTAAATGGGTGGATATGGTTGACCCACCTTTTTCACACTTGCAGATACTATCTTCACATGGAGTGGTTCTTAGCTTTTATGGGCCTCCTCCTCTGATTTATTTTATTTTTAAATTACATACGTATCTGTGTGTAATATGTACACATGAATACAGGTGCTCATGGAATATTGGATCTCCCTGAAACTGGATTGTAGGTGATAGTGAGCTGCCGGGCACGGATGCTGGGAACTGAATTTGGACTCTCTGCAAGGGCAGGATGTGCACTTCTGAACCATCTCCTTAGTCCCTCGTCCCTCCCTGGTCTTGAGAAAAAGATAGACAGTGCTCACAAAGGATTGAGTCTGGGGCCAGAAAAAGGCTTTAAGAACAACCTACAGGAAGGCAGAGGGAGGAGGGAGGCCTGACCCTGCAGAATGCCTGTGAGCTGGTGGAAAGGACACAAAACACATGTGTGCTGCCAGGGCTGAAGCTGCTGGGCAGCCTTCAGAGGTTCTGCAGGTGGAGCCATGTGTGACTCAGCGTAAATCTCCCCAGGCCTGCGGCTCTGCTGACTGAGCTATCTCACCATGGGGCCACTTTGAAATGTCACAGTGACCTAGTGCTCTCTCCCTCTCTCATCAGGCCTTCTTCCCTGATTGCTCAAGGGTTGGAACATATGAGTAGTGTTCATACCTTAAGCTGGCTCCCTGGCTCTATGTGGGTGGCAATGGTGTACACAGTAGTTATGCGTGTGTTGGGGGTGGTGATGGGAGAAGAGCATTTTCAGGAGAGTTGAGCAAGTGTGGGTTTTCCCCTCCTTTAATGCCCAGGGCCACAGGACTGTCTGGACTTGCTTTACAATGCCACCTGCCCTGTTCAACCTCAAACCTTTATCTCTTGTATTTTCTATGTTCCATTTATACTCCACTCATCCTTTGGCTTCTCTGCTAGGGTTCATGATGATTCCAGTTTTTATTGGCTAGCACACCAAGCCCAGGAGGCTCCTTCAGGGTCTTCCAATTAACCTGTGTCCATGATCTCTACCACCCCAGGCTAGCTCCTTGCTTCACAGTCTGAAACCCAGCCCTGGGAGGAAGGAGGAAAGGACCCAGTACATGGCTGTCAAGCTGCAGACAGAGTGAAGCAGAGTCAATGCTGAGTGGGCGGTTTTCAGCTGGTTCTAGTAGGGATGGTTCAGCTGCTGGTTTCAGAATGGCATTCTCAATTCACACAGGCAACCAGGGATTGGCTGGGTGGAAGATCAAGCCACCAGTGAAAACTAAGCACTCACTGTGTATCTAATAGAAGACAATAGTGAAAGTGGGCACGCATCTGTAAGGCAGCACTCAGAAAGTGCAAGTGGGATCAAGAGTTTAAGGTTAGCTTCTATAATGAGTCAGTCTGGGCTATAGGAGATCCCAAACAGACAAACAACAAAAATCCACATTAAAAAACAAAACAAAATAAAATAAAAAAGCAGAGGATGGCCTCTAATCTCTAAGACCATGGCTACCTAGATAGCGTGTAGGGAAGGAAATGACAGAAGAAAAGAAAAACCAGGGTTATTTGGGATGATACAATGACCAGCTCTCAGGAGTCTGGAGGAGAGAGGTGCTGGGGTTTAATGAGCTACCACCAAATATACACTCATGGCAGAAGGTGAAATCTTATGTGATTCCTGGTGGATCAGGAGCCTAAAGGGGGGTTAGATCAGAAACAGAGCTCCAAAGGGTAGGATAAAGGTGGCCATATTTGTCTGTTTATATTTCTCTATCCTTTCTTCCCTAGATCTTTTTATTTTTTTAAATTTTTGAAAAAATTTTTTAATAGGGCTTCACTGTATAACCATGGCTGGTTAGAAATTGCTTTGTGTATCAGGCTGGCCTGCCTCTGCCTCCTAAGTGCTAGAATTAAAGGCACCCCTCCCACCTCTTCTTCCTCCCTTTCTTCCTTCTCCTCTTTCTTTTATTTTAATTTTAGGTGTATGAGTGTTTGGCCTGCATATATGTGTCTGTGCACTTTGTCTCCACTTTGTGGAGGCAAGGAGAGGGTACTAAGGAACTTGGAACTGAAGTTACAGATGGTTGTGGGCTGCCATATGGGTTCTGGGAAGAGATCCAGGTCCTCCGGAAGAATCAGTGCTCCTGACCATCTTTACCAGCACCCTGAGTTTTTTTCTTTGGGCCTTCCAGAATCATTAACTAATTCCTACTACAAATCTACTCATAAGCCAGCCATGTGTGAGACATGAGGAGGTGCTGTGGTGTGAGAGAGTAGACTTGTCCCTTCTAGAAGTTCCAGCTGATGTCAGATGAACCAATGGCCAGCCGTGTGAAGGAGTGGGCTCCCAATAGTTGAACTGTGTTGTGAAAAGATCAGGCTAGAGCCTGGACACTTCATTTTGTTTCCACTGAATGTAACTGTCCCACCCTGTCCTACTGTTTTTATTGTTAAAAGAACATTTTGTCCCATACCACAATGCCTTGTGGCTTTTGTATCCTTCCCAGTTCCTGGTGGTCCACAGGAACTATGTAGACTATGTATCAGTACCAGAGGCACAGGCACAAATCTCTCTTGGATGCTTTGAAACCCTGAATTCATCCTATGTTTTTCTCCTCTCCACTTCCTAAAGCAGCAGCCTTCAATTCTTTTGAGTTCCCCAGATCTCGAAAATCATTCCTCTTCTATCTACCATCAGCACCAGTGACATTTAGTGAGAAATGTCTGTGCTAATTGCCCTCATTCATCTCCAGTCTTGACCCATCTCACATAGTTCTCTAACATGTACCTGGTAACAGCACTCTGTTTAAAACTTCCTTCAGACACAATTGCCACCATACTGCTCCAAGCCATTCCTGCCTTTCTAGGCTGCTCTTCTGCTCTTCTCTTGCCCCTCTGAGCCTGGCTTTGACTATGGATGTCCATTGCAACTCCCCACCAGCTTCTAGGACCCTTCAACTCCAGGGCTGGACTACAGTTTTTTCTTCTGTATCAAATGTTCTGTTCCCATTTGTGCTCCATTTATCACTTTCTTTGGACTACTGTGTTCTCAAGACCCTTGCGAGACGTTATAGTAAGAATTTCCTCTAGTTCTGAAGCAAACCCTCAATGGATGGTATGAAGGAAAAGGTCTTCCGTTGGCATGCAGCTCACATTTACTAGCAAGAGGCACAGACAGCTCCTGTTTTTTTTTTTTCTTTTCTTAGAGGAAAAGTTGGAAATAATATATATAACTTGTTATATATATATATAAAATATATATAAATATAGATATATGAATCAATCAATCTATCTATCTATCTACCTATCTCTTATCTATAGAAAGAGACTGGGTTTCTAGCCCAGCTTGGCCTTGAACTAGAACTCCCTATTTTACACGATGAACTTGAACTTCTGATCCTTCTACCTCTACCTCCTGAGTACTGGGATTTCAGGTATGTGCCACTAGGCCTGGTTTATATGGTGTTAGTAAGCAAACCCAGGGCTTATGTATACTATGCAAGCATTCTAACAACTGATCTGTATCCACATCTTGAATTTGACTCTTTTGGATACACGCATTCATTCAAAATGAGTTTTTAAAGAAAGATGTGGCAAGACATTGTAATCTAAGGAAAAGAAGTCACCATAAGAACTGAATTCATTCATTATCTCCAGTCAAATTTTGGTAACTCAGTCTGGTCAAAAAATGATCTTGAAGTTCTGATCCTGCTGCCTCCATCTCCCAAGTGTTGACATTACAAACATGCACCATCATGTCTGGTTTATGGTAGGGATGGAACCAGGACTTTGTGGATTTTTTGGATGCTAGGTAAACACTTTACCATCTGAGACACAATTCCTGCCTGCTTGCCTTCCTTCTTTCCTTCCTTCCTTCCTTCCTTCCTTCCTTCCTTCCTTCCTTCCTTCCTTCCTTCCTTCCTTCCTTCCCTCTCTCTCTTTCTTTCTCCCCATCTCCTCTCTCCCTCCTTTCCCTTGCCCCCTTCTTCCCTCATGACCGAGTTCAATCCCCAGGACCCACAGTGGAAGGAGAACCAACTCCTGCAAATTATCCTCTGGTCTTCATACATTCTGCCTATCCCTGCCATACACAGCATACATAAAATAAACACATGTTAATTAAAAAAAGAAAGAAAAGCTGCCATGGGAAATGGAATGAGTCATAGGGATCACCCATATGGAAGCAGTCTGCGGGTCAGTACCTGGTGTGCAGAGCACCACACACCACTCACTGCTTCCTCTTTGGTGTTTCACTGAAGGGCTAGGTTGCTCCTGGCTAGTAGCATCACTGCAAGACTGTGCAAAAACTAGCTTCTTCCCTACACGCAGAAGAATGCACACACACACACAGTATGGCTGAGATTTCATATCTCCATAAGCTTGAATATTCCAGGAACCCTCCAGAGGATAGGCCAGTGTCTTGCTTCAAAGAGCCGCTTTTACCCAAGGGGTGCAGCTATAAATCCTAGATAGCTCTGTCCCCTCCTGTTCAGCCATACATTATGGGAACTTCTCTGCACAGCTGTGACTCCCTGTTTCAGAATGGCATTCATGCTTATCATCAGGATGACTGGCCCAGAAACCTTGCAACCCAGGGCTAAGTATGCACATCCATAAAAGAAGTCACTGTCCCAGATGGTCAGCTTATCCAGAAGTGAGTCACCTTGCTTCCATTCTAACTTGCTTCCCATCCCTTGCGGCCAGCAGCACATGCCCTACCCTCAGGAGGAGTTCCTTCGCTTCCGTAGCACTGAGCTGACCCTGGGGCCAGGGCTGCAATGGCTGTATGGTTAATGAGTTTAGCATTACCCCAGACCTCTTTCTTTGTACCTCGCTCCTGTTTCTTAGGCTAAATAAGGAACAAAGGCAAAACTTAACTTACACATATAAAAACTCATGTAAGAGCAAAATTGATGGGTCTGTGATTTCTGGCATAGGTAACCATATAGATAATCAAGATTTGGCCTTATTTAAAACAAATGACAATCCAACCAAGAAAGGAAACCGTACATTAAATTTCTATCTTTGAAAACAACTTTTGTCTAGGAGTTTCTACGTAGAGTCCACAGAATAAAGCTGGCAGATCAAATTTGGGAAGTGAGCTGTGCATTAAGTTTTTAGAATATAACTAGTCCCATTTATTTGCCTATGGTTCAGGCAAATTTCAAATTCATCACAACGGTAAAGGCTGAGGAAAAGACTGAATGCTTAAGCAAAACTTAAAATACTCACTCTACAGCATCTTACAGGTAAGTTTGCCAATCCTGGTCCTGGAGCAATAAAGTATGTCACAAGGTCAAGAACAAGGTACCTGTTGACTGGCAAGTGTTTCCTTGTGACATGGCTGTTGTCACGATTTCTGTGGCTGCCTCTCTGACGGTTTGTTCCTCACTTTGTAGAAGGGTAAGGACACACCTCCAGAGAGAAAGTGTGTCCTGCAATTCTGTGAAGAAAATCAAAGCGAATTTATGTCATTCGTCTACATGCCAACAAGCATGCAGTAATGCTGCTTTTAGCCTTACAGGGGAGGAGAACATTCATGAAGAAGCAACAGCCATTCTTTTTTGGGAGGAGGTTGTTGTACAATAGGAAGCCTGAGAATCAGAACAACAGAGAAACAGAGAGGGCCCTGCTGGGGAGGCTTGGAGACATCTTTTCTGTGGAAGGAGGAAGGCCTTCTGCAGTCAACTAGCCTTAGGCAAGGTTTCCAGAAGGTGATGACTGGCTTACAAGGCTCTGGCAACTCTCTCCAGTGGCATGATTTATGCAATTAGAATCTTTTTCATGTCTTTAATCCCAGCACTCAGATGGCAGGTAGGTCTCTGTGAGCTCAAGGCCAGCTTGGTTTACATATAGAGTTCCAGGATAGCCAGGGATACATAATGAGACCCTGTATCAGGGAAAAAACAAAAACAAAAACAAACAAACAAAAAAGGATGGTAGCACATACTAGTAATCCCAGTCTTGGCTACGTAGTGAATTCAAGGCCAGCTTGAGCTACACGGTGAAACCTTGTCTCAAAAAAACCAAAGAGTGCTTTGCAGAAACTAGTTTAGTGTTGATTTGAGAGACTGTGAGAACCTACCAATTCTGGAAAGCAAAATATTAATCAGGATGTTTGGGGCAAGGATCAAACATGGGGAAGGCTCAAGATAAAGGGCATCCTTTGTCATATGTCTCTAGGTCCTATTTTCTGTTACCGTGGGCCCTTAGCACTGAATCTGCTGGTTACCATACGGTGCTGTGGGAACAAACAGAAAGGCAGAATGTGCTCTGGGCAGCTCAAGGCCACGAGATCTTGAATATAGGTAATGAGCAGTCAACATGAAGGTGGGTGGCTGCAGGAAGACATTAGAATGGGCCATAGGAACTGATTTTAGGAGGAGAGAGAGGTGGCAGGCAGTGAGTGCAGGCCTGCGAAGGGTCTCATACAGGGCAATGGCGGAACACCACCCAGCATACCTCAGTCAGAGCTGAGGCCACTGCCTTGGCCAACAGTACCATTTGCTATAGCTCTCTTCTATCTCTCTGATCAGCCTTTAAGTCTTTCTCCTGCTTACAGACTCAGCACTTTTTTTTTTTCTTTTTTAAAGAGGTTTCTAACAGTCCAGGCTGGCCTCAGATTCACTATGTAACCCTAAATGGCCTTGAACTCCTGTAGTCATCCTGCTCCCATCTCTCAGAGGCTGTGATTCCAGGTATGTTCTACCAAAGAATCCATCTTGAGTGTTCTCAGTCACAAGGTCTTTTGAAGCTTTAAAATTCCTCTCCTTAAGTCCATTCCCATCTGCCCTCATGTCTCCGGCTGGCAGCAGTTCTTCACATGCAGGGGGCCATCAGCCACCACTAATCTCCTTCCTTGTTTCCATTATGCCATCTCTAGCACCAGCAGCTAACACAAACCAAGTCTCAATTCCACACACGAATTTTACGTTATTTTACACAAATTTACTTGTTTGAGTGACAGAGTAACAAAAGTTCAGAAAAAAATGTGCTGAAAATGTACTGAAAATGCCTGACACAAAAGAAAAACAAAATGCCTTTGAGAGAGGGTTTCACTATGCCGCTTCAGCCTCTCAAGTAGCTAGGACTGCAGGCACAAACCACCAGGCCTGATCTAATCAAGTTTATTAGCCTTTTCGCCTGTTGCTCTGGGTTCAGTGATTAAGTCAGAACCACAGGAGGGTCGCTGATGGTATCACTTAGAAGGAAGAAGAAAAGAACAGCAAGGAACACTGCTTCCAAACAGAGGCTGCACGGGCAGCACTTCCTCGGTCCTCACCCTGCTCATGCTCACATCACAGCATCACCACCTATAAAGTGACTCTTTCCTATCTGGAAATCTGTCTCCACAGCAATACCGAAGGCTCCTTGGGGGGCTTGCCCCTTCCTGATTCTTGAGGGCCAAGTGTGAACACAGTAAAGAGAAATGGAAAGTGACTAGTTGACAGGAAGTGAGCACCTGGTAGTAATGAGTCCACATGCAGAAGAGGACAGGCTGTGCTGGAGACCGGCTCTGTGTCCCTGCTTTTCCTTTAACTAACCCCTATGTTTATAAATCAATACGAACCCCAGAGCAACACAATAAAAAATTCAACAAACTCCCCTGTGCTTTCCAACTCCTAAGGCTTTCCTCAGACTGTGCTCTTCAGCATTGCTGGCACCAAGCTTTTCCTAGCTCCTGCTCTCTAGGCATGTGAGTGGCAGTGAGGAGAGGAACCCAGATCAGAAGCCAGTTCAGAGCTGCACAACCACCTGAGTTTGAAATAGTGCCTCTTATATCCCAGCACTGATTTCAAATTAAGTTCAGTAGCAAAGGGCACCAGCAGCCCAGAAGGGACTTTAAAGAGAAGCCTGGAAGTCAGCCTCAGCACCACAGAATCCTGGGGAGCACTTCCTAGAAGAGGCAGTTTTGCAAGGCAAACAAGTCAATCAAGCAGGGGTTTGTTCCTAGAGAGCTGGTCCCTACTGATGACAAACAGGCCTGAGGAAAGGGAGGCGGATGATGAAGCAGTAGAGTGGGCCAGGGGTGAAACAGAAAAACAGAAAGGGCCTAGTGAGCTATGTTAAAGGATGTGAAGATCTAGCCTGGAGACAGTGGGAACCCGCTCAAAGCTCTTCAGTAGACTAGCATGGTGGTATACACTGAAAATCCCAGCACTTCGGAGGCTGAGACAGCAGGAATTTCTTATGCTGGAGGTTCTCCTGGGCTACCTAGTGATACTGTTTCAAATGAAGGGTTTTAATAATGGCCTATCAAAAGAGTTAAATTTACAGAGAGGAAAGACCGCAAAGCTTATAGGTGCTCTGAAAAAATGTATGTAGAATGTTGGGTGATAAGACTGAAGGAAAAGAAGAAAAGCAGCTGTTGGTAAGAAACAATCAGAATATTAATCAAGAGGACAAAATATCCTAGAAACATGCCATCTCTGTGTAGCGCTGGCTGCCCTGCAACTTCTCTGGAGACCAGGCTGGCCTTGAACTCGCAGAGATCTGCCTGCCTCTGCCACCTGAGTGCTGGGATTAAAGTGGTGTGCTACCACCACTCAGCTAACCGTCCCTTCTTTAGCCCAGAATATCTGTCTCTCCCTGTGTTAGCTGAGCTGGCTGCAGTGGGCACCCCGCTCAGCACACTTACCAAGAATGGGCTGGGGATGAGTGAGGAACAGGGGCGCGGTGCTCGTGAGGACTTCAGCAGCAGCCAATCTAGATGCAGTAGGAAGATGCTCTCCACAGGACCAGACAACCAGCTGGACCCACTGCCTCAGCTCAGGAGCCATGGAAGCCTTGTTCTAAGAACAAAACAGGAGCCTATCAGTGATCTCCACCATGCTCCCATGGGCAAGAGGGGGGAAGAGCTCCAGCCCGCTGTACCTGCAGCCTCAGAAAGCAGCAGCTCCCTAGTGCTCACTTGGAACAAAGTCCCACTGTTTTCAGTAATGAGCTTTATTGGTACATAATGCATGTTTTTCTTTTAAAACTAACCGACACCTAAGACTGAGCATGCCTGTGGCACACCCATGATGCTCTGACTTGTATGTGCTTTGTGTGATGTCTGGGTCAGAGTAATCCCATGCGCTGGTATTATAGGTGTACACCACCACACCTGGCAGATTAAGGTTTCTAAGCCCATTCCTTTTCCTGGTCAAATAATATTCTATTCTGAGTTTTGGCTTTTTTTTTTTAGCTTTTATACTCATTTCTTATTCTTCTTAGAAATTACATCCTGGTTCAGTTTGAAGGCTGAATTTAAACTGTTGCTATGACTTCTGCTACGACTACTGCTATGGCCCTATGAGAGATGATGAGAGTGAGACCCTTATGACATTAATGAATAAATGCCATTATCTCCAGGCTGGGCTAATCATGACAGGAGTAGCTTTGCTTTACAAGTGAATTCTCTTGTCTGTCTGTTTGCTTCCTTTCTTCATGCTTTCCCATCACATGCCACACTCTGCCATGTCTGCAGTGTTATTAGGCAGTGAAAAGGCCATTTCTGGGAACCTCAGAACTGGGAAAAAAAAGATGCCTTTTGCTCATGAAGTCTGCCATCAGAGAACCAGAGAGGAGAACTCCAAGACACATCACCAAGGAGCTGTTCCTAATCAACCATACCACAGGACTTATTCCTTCAATTGCTCTGGGGCAGTGGCTCTACGGGTCTAAACCCAGCAGCTGAGGCCCAAGCACAGCTCCCTCTCCAGAGCTGCATTAATGTGTTTTTCCACGTTGTTCTACCATTCTGTGGATTTTCTTCTCCCTAGAAAATGTTTCCAGTTTTATGGAATAATACTTCCTTCATGCGTGAAGAGCAGCTGTAGTCTGTGGCAGACTTGCTTCTGCTGTCTCCACTGCTGCCTTAGAACTTGGGGTTTGTTGTGTTTGCCTGTAGCTCACTGTGGTCCTGAGGCCTCAGCCTCAGAAGTGCTGGCCTTACAGGGGTAGGCTTTTTGTCTTGTTCTGGAGCTGGGGCAGGAACCTTGTGCATGCTAGGCAAGTCATACTACTGAGCTACTGCCCCAGACCTGTTTATCCTTTAAGCAAATCGTGTCTTTCCATATTTCACTTGACCTTCCAAACACTGTTTTCTTCTTCTTTCTTTATTTTTAAAACTGTCATATCTCTTAGTGGCCTGTGACCTAGGTTTGGTCCTCGGTCACACCTTCAAATGACGGACTCAAGGAATCTGCCTCCTTGCTTGCTAATGCTACCCTGGGGTTTTACCCTGACCCAGCCTTGGGAAATCTGAGCTTAAACAACCCCCTCTCTTAAATCCTCCTCAGCTCCCAAGTACTCCTTCCTTCCCTTGGGTTCCCAGAGTCCCACTATTCACAGTAGTGACCCAGCACTCTTTCTGTCATTAGCCTGCACTGTAGGCTGTACAGCTGATTCTCAGTATCTCTTGGTGCTAGCTTCACTGTGATCATGCAGATCCACCAGCACAGTGATGAAAGGGTACTCAGACTGCTCATACTTACTGTCTACTCACTGCCTTGAGATGGTGCTGTCTTTCTTTTTTAAACAAATTAAATATGTTCTTTATAATTTTACAGAAGTATATAATGCACTATTCATCCTCCTTTTTCTTATCTCCTTCTGTCTCCTGTCCCTTCCCTTCTTCCCTATTCCTCTCCCACACCTGTGCTTCGTTTTCTTTGTGTTCCCCTGGGTTTGACCAGGACCATCTGTGTGGTTTTGGTACTGAAACTGGAGACTGGTGGGTTCACTAGAGGTTGCACAATTTAAAATGCCTCTGCTCTCTCACAGTCCATTGGTAGCCTATGATTCAAGGGATAGAGTCCCTCCCCTCCCCATGACTAACTTCTGGGACAACCTGCCTTGTGCAGGTCTATACAAATAAACAAAGCTACTGTAGGTTGTGACTACACTGATGTGTTTTGTCTAGAGGATGGGATTTCATTGCCTTCTCCCTGTCTTTCTGTCCCCTCTTCCACAATGTTTGCTGAGCCTTGGTACTATGCCTCTTGTAAACATACGAGGTATGTATGTATTTGTCTCATAGTGTGTTTCCAGGAGGCTGTTTTGCTTACTATGGTTCCACTTCACCTTCACTGGGCAAGTGGAATAGGCAGAGCACATGTGAGACCTGGCTCAGATACAGCTCAACCACATGCAGGCAGAGCATCTCAACCTTACAATATATCATCAGACTTGGCTCACAAAGTTGTTATCCAAAGTATATTTGGCAGTGACTTGTTTAGTCCTCTTGAAATAAGTCTAGCTTTAGAAATGGTGAGAAAGCAATGGGACATGTCTATGTTGGGGAACTGTCACTCCAGGCTCTAGTCAAAAATGGCAAGAACAAAAGAGAAGAGAGCACATGTTCAGAGTCTTCACAAATATTCCCAAAGTAAACCTTCAGCACAAGCCAACACTTCTGTGGATTCATTGTGATTCTGCCTGCTGGGACAGTTCTTTGACCAATACTCTCTGGGTAAAAACCCAGGCCTCAGGACAGGTACAGAACCAGCCTCACCTCCTCACATGTCTTCACACGGTAGGTGATTACTTTGGAGGCAAGCTTCAGAGCTACACCCTGGATTTCAGATCTGGAAAATAAAGGAAAATTAATACACACACACATACAGTAAAAAATGTACAACAATTACCACATACAAGTCAAGCCAAACATCTGAGATGAGACAGGTCTAGCCTCAAAACCACTGTGTAGGCAAGGCTGACCTTGAAATTCTGATCCTCCAATCTCTACCTCTTTTGTGCTGGGATTAGAGGTATGTGCTACCACACCGGCTTTTGTGGTGCTAGGGATCAAGCCCAGGGCTTTGCTGATGCTAACAAGCACTGAGCTATAGCCCCAGGCCCAAAGTGAACATATGTTATGCACAAATGTTGATACGGATAGTCTATAACCTTTATTCCTGATCAGACAACTGCTCATATTTTTAGTTACAAGTTTGGTCACGAGTGTGAAAACCTGGCTCTCTTCTATTACTGGAGTTTAGAACACAGCTTCTAGGCTGAGGCTTAGAAAGAAACTCATTATCTGGGCCCTTAGGTGGGGACAGTGTGCAGCAGGCTTCCTGCATGAAGACTGAAGGGGCGAATACAGCTCACCGAAACTGCACATAAGTCTGGGGGGCAAACCTGTCATTGGAAGCAATATCCAAAGTCCAGATCAGGAACTCCTTTGGGGAGAGCTGAACACAGCGTTCTGTGTGTGGGAGCCATTCACTGGGGTTCATATGAGAGAGAATCTTCAGGACCTGTGAGTCAAATCCAAGAAAGCAAGATAAAGAAACACACAGGGAAAAGTCTTGTCTCTTAAATCAAGACTGCTTATAACAATGAGGGGCCAGATTCTACTGTCTTCTTATTTCCTCTCTGACACCTATGAGAAACTGAGGCAGGGCAGAACAATGACAAGCTTGAGGGTCCTTGGTGACCTGACACCAGAGCTAGACTGAACCAGATTCCTTTGCCTTTTTTTTTTTTTTTTTGCTTCTTGATTTTGCGACAGGGTCTCACGATGTACCCAGGCTATCTTTGACCTCACTCTGTAGCTCAGCTAGGCCCCAGCCTCCTAAATTTCTGGAATTTTAGGCCTGGAAATCTCCCTTTCATTTTGACTAGTCTTCCCAGGTAGCCATCTGTCTGTAAACAGACACATCAGTAAAGAACCTCTGAGATGTGTTGTAGCTGATGAGGCCAGAGGTGGCATCAGCTGTTTCCCTGCTCATTCTCCATGGTCTCTCACTGCACTTGGAGCTCACTGGCTTGGCTAGTCTAGCTAGCCAGCTTTCCCCAGGGATCCCATCTTCATCCCGAGTGTGGGCATTACAGGTGGGCTGTCATACCTGACATTTACATGGCTGCTACAGATATGAACTCTGGTCCTCATGCTTGTGTAGCAAGCACTAACCATGGTGCTCTCTCTCCACCCCCATAGCTAGCTTTCAATGATCTTTCCTAAAGACAGTGGCTTGACCTATTACTGATAGGTCAAGCAGTACCACTGGCATCTTAGGTTCTTCTGTACATAATCCAAGCAGTGTACAGGGCCCTGGTCTTTGGTATGCTAAGCTGTTGCCCCCAGATAGCACAAGCCTGACTTGCTTTCCTCTCTATCTTCCTGGTGTTTCCAGAAGAATGTGGGACACAGAGGGGCATCAGTGCAATGGAGACCCTACCCTGTAGAAACAGCCTGGATGGTTTTCCTTCATCGTCAGCAGCAAGAACTCCTCTCTCATACTATATAGCAAGGGAAGTGGTCCCTTCTCTCCCAGTTCAGAGGATGCTGCCCTTTCCAGCAGGGTATCCAGGGTTAGCAAGCGCACTTCAGAAAAGGAGGACTCCAGAAGCCGGGAGAAGGAGAGAGGAACAGCAATCGCCTGCCCTTCAGCTTCAGCCAGCGATGCCCACACTTCAGGGATGGCTAGCTTGGTAAGGCTCTGAAGGTACTGGGGCAGGCCTGGCACCTTGAAGGTCCAGGGGAAACCTGTAACCAGCTCTGATCCCAAGATAATTCTTCTCACATCTTCCCAGAGGCCAAGACTCTGCAGAGCTAGAAACAAAAAGAGTAGAGAAAGAAGTAATTTTCGTGTTATACAGGAGAATGGGAAACATCACAGAAAATGAACTTCTGCACCTCTTCTGGACACTCAATAAATGCAAATCCAGTGACCTGATCTGGAAAGCCTCAGGAAGTACCCAAAGGAAAAGTACAAACTTTATGCAGCAATCTGTAAAGCACCAGAGGCTCTGGGCTGGATCCTGTCCTTACCTGAAGCTCACAAGATAACACATTTCACTGTTAGTATAACTAATTGTGACAAAGATTTTTTTAGAACTCCACTCACTGGCCTAATTCTGCTCTCTCATGGCAGCCCTGTAGGCACCTGAAACCATTACTTTACTCCCCGTTTTCTTCAGGTAAAAATCTCTTCTTCCTTCCCATTACAATGGGACTCCCTTCCTGTTACAGCCGTACTGCTATGGGCAGATCTCACCCTGTCTTAACTTGGAGTACAAAATGGTCTTAGGTCCCGCACTGTCCATCCAGCAGGGCCACTAACCTCCTCGCTCTGGACATTAGGCTACTGGCCTTTCTGTTGGCCCTGAAGCAGAAGCAGTAGGCGCCACAGCCCCTCTTCTATGACTACTGAGATGGGGAGCTCCTTGTATTTGGGACTTGTCTTTGTTGGTTTAATCCCTATGAATCCTTATCTACCTGTTAAGTTTTATGTTCTGCTTTTCAGTTGTGGAGATTAACATAAATAGTCTTAGTTCTGATCCAAAAACATCCTGCCTGCTTTCTATGTACTAAGCTTCAAATGGAACATGATCACTGCCCTTAAGGAGATGAAATGAGATGGTGGTCAACTTTGAGAAAGAGAAATGCTTAGACCATGATTCCCATATAACAATACAAATGAAGGGAAGGAAGCAAGAAAGTGGTGGGACCACCAAAGTCCAGGGAACCACCTGAGCAAAGTGACCCCATGGGCAGGCAAGCACAGGAACCTAACTTAGTTTTGTGTTACACACATCCCCTCTTGTAATGACCAAGTTGGCAGCCTAGTTCCTTAACCTACATGTAGTATGCACACTCCTTCTTTGAACAACATATCTACTAACTCAGACCCCAATGAACTCCCATCTGCATCAGGCTACACACACTCCCATTTGTGAACAATAGTGTAAGTTTCCCAGTCCCTAACGACAATCAAACTTAAGGTTTCTATTCAAGTGTACTCTTAGTACATCAAGGGATGAAGAACAGAGGGGCTGATCAGACATGACCTGGCTTTGGATGCATGTGAAGTAAGGTGGAACTTTGTCCTCTAGTGAACTGTCAGGGAGAATCTATTTACCATTTCTTATGCCTATCATAGAGCACATTTGGTGTATGTATGATTAAAATCAGATGCATAATCAAGGAGACATGCTCATTAGGAAAGATTTGAATGTGTGACCTAATCTGTCAACCAAAATAGAGAAAAACCATGCCCTTTAGTAATAAGATCTCCCTTCCTTCCTTTGGACTCCACACACAGAGACTCTATAGTGTGGTGTGAGCTACTCATTCAGCTCATTGTCAACCTTGACAGCGTCTTCCTCTATAACCTCCACTATTGCTTTGTCTCAAAGAAAGTTATTTGGCTTCTACTGCAAATCTTCGTGAGCCTTTATTTTCAATTCTTTGGATAAGAGGCCAAGAACTGAGGCTTATATGACACACATGACAGCTTATAACTACACTTAAACTGACTTCTATAGGCACTAGGCACCATGTGGTATACACACTGATAGACATAAAATAAAAATAAATACATCCTAAGTGGGGAAAAAGAGGCCCACAGTCTGATCACTGGTAAGAAGAACATGTAAAAAAACATACATATTCTTTTATAGGTAAGAGAATGCCACTGGGGAGTTGCTTACGTATCTGTCTATTGCTTCTTTAAAAAAATTAATTTTACGCATTTGGGTGTTTTTCCTGAATGTTTGTGCATCATATTTGCTTGCAGTGCTTGCAGAGGACAGAAAAGGGCACTGGATTTCGTGGAAGCACAGTTAGAGATGGTTGTAAGCCACCATGCCTGTGCTGGATACTGAGCCCAGATCCTCTGCAGGAGCAGCAAGCACTCTTAACTCCTGAGACACCTCTCCAGTCACTCAGTATTTACCAAAGAACAGACTTGAGCTACTTTTTGGTCTTGCTATTCAAACTGCCTAAGGCTTCTCCAGCCTCAGCTTCTGAAGCGCTTACCGGCATATGCCACCACACCTGGCCTGAGAGATTATTTTTAACAACATCAGGAGAACATGCTCATTTTATCATTTTTATTGTGGGGGTGTGTGTGGTATTATAGCAGGGAAACCAGGTAAAACGGTAGCACATGCCTATAATCTCAGCACTCAGGAGAAAGCTTAGCAGTTCCAGGCAAGTCACAAAGCCACCTCCCCACCCCACCTTCTATTAGTCCAAAAGGGAAACTAAGGCCTCAGGGAAAAAGGTTTCCTCCCCAAAATCTGTGTGATTGCCATTGCAATGGCATAAAAAGGTTAATTTGTTGTTTTTGCTTTTTCAGACATGGTCTCATTCTGTGGTCCAAGCTGGTCTGGGATTCAGGTAGTCTTCCTGCACCTCCCTGTACGGGGTCACAGGTCCCTGTGCTGGTGTCCTGTGACCACCAGGCCTGGATTAAGAGGGGGAGCCTTTCAGAGGTGATTAGGCCACAAGGGCTAAGTGTGTTATTTATAAACTTGACCCTCTTTTGTTCTCTTGGTTTTAGTATGTTCACCTGTCCTGTCATGTCCTAGACGAGACCCCCTCCCCAAGTTCTGGACTTCTGAGCTTCCAGTACTATGAGCTAAACAAATTTTCTTCAGTCGCAATGCACCTAGGTTGAGGCATTCTTTCATAGTAGCAGAAAGATGGACTAAGGCAGAATGGATAGGGAAAAAGATGGGTTGAGGACTAAAGTGATGAAGAATCTGGGACAGATTTAGGAGAGTGTGAGGGCTCTCCCACGGCCAATTCTTCATGCTACATACTCATCATCTAAGATGACGGCCTCAATTTCACAGAATGCTTTAAGTATCACAATCAAGTAATTACTAACAGTGTTCACTAGGCCAAGCAGAAGACAGAGATCTCAGTTTTTCAGCCGGCTCCCTTTCTGTACCTGCTTCCCATTCCACTCAGTTCTGAGCAGTTCCTCTCTGGCTCTAGTAGTCTGTAGTCATGTGCTGTTCTGAGGGTTTCAATTTACAAGAACATCAGGGAAAACTTCACTGGGCACCTTGCTGAAATTCAGATATTCTACCTCTCGCAGGGCTATCAGGAACATGAATGAGCTTATCCTAGATGGCTTACCGGAGAGCATTCGGGATATGAAGCACTAAGTATCTGACATCTCAGTGTAGCTCAGCGAACTCTGCTGACCTCTAGAGAACTATCATAAACAGGAAGGCGAGAGTTAGGAAATGCATTAAAGTTAACAGAGCCACATAAAATTATAATAACCTCAGGGTTAAAACAAGGAATATTTATATAACACAGGTCTTTTGAAAAGAACCCGTCCCAGAAGGCAAAGCAGGTCTACACTCAGTTCCAGCATGATGAGGGGATGTGGTGGTCAGCTTGAAATCTCAACTGTGACAACCTAGTGTCACTGGAGAAGAGGCTCTTAATTGAGGAACTGTCCAGCTTGGGCTGGCCTGTGTCATGTCTGTGGGAGACAGCCTTGGTGATTAATGAGGTGGGAAGACCCCGGATGTGGTAGCAGCATTTCAGTGTTGTGCCCTGAACTGTGTAAGAGTAAAGAAACCTCACAGAGGAAACAGCAGCAAGCAAGCAGCATTGGTGTGTTCGAGTCTCTGCTCTTGACCGAGGATGCGAGAATGTTCCTGCTTTTCTATAAACCTGGAATTATAAACTAAAACAAACCTTTTCTTCCCATATCATGCTGTTGATGTGTTTTTATCACAGTAACAGGAATGAAACTAGAATAGGGGCACTGCCACTATCCATGTGAAATGCTTTTCCTCCTGACTAGTGTCCTAAGCTGAAGGAGGCAAGCATCTGTACAAAGAGCAGGGACGCCCCTAACAGCTGAGGTTCTCAGTTCATTCTCATTGTGGAAGACTCCAATACCAATACAATGTGGTAGATAGGACTTTTGATACCATTTCCTACCCTCTTCACCTATTACATTGTAAGGACAACATTTCACTGAATAGAAGTCAGAAACATGGCCCAGAGATCTGCTCCTTAAAAGGGGTCTGGAGAGATAGATGGCTTAGGGGGCAAGAGCACTTGCTCATGCAGAGAGCCCAAGTTTAGTTCCTAGTATCTACATATTTGGTGGCTCACAACTATCTGTAACTTCAGTTCCAGGGGATCCAATACCTTCTGACCTACAAGGGCAATGGGCACTTATCTGGAGTACATATATACATGTAGGAAAAACATTCATATGCATGAAATAATAAATCTTTTAAAAATATTGTAAGAACCAAGCTGGAAGTACATGCCCATGATCCTAACAGGCTGGAGGCTAGGGCAAGAGAACAACAAGTTTCAGGCTAGCCTGGGCTACATAAGATCTTTTTTTGGGGGCTCTGTTATCTGTAGGGGATGCTCCAGAGTGAATACCCAGTATCAGCTTGCTTCCTCTGAGGTACAAAACCCGTCCTTTCTTGCCAATGAAGTTGATGCACTGAGTACTCTGGGACACACAGACTCAGACTTGACAATGAGAACAATCTATTAAAGAAGAGCTTTAAGATTAAAGGGGAATAAAAGCCATGCACGTAATAATGAAAAGGCAACTATATAAAAAAAAAATCTCAAATATCTCTTGTCCTAAAATTGCTAGTGAATCGGGAGGGTGGGTGGGACTGGGAGGAGACAAGGGAGGGGGCTGCAGTGGGGATACAAAGTGAATAAATTGTAATAAATAAATATATAAATAAAATTAAAAAGAAAAAATTGCTAGTGAATCATAGGAGCCATTTATTACTTATTATGTTATTGTTTTGTCTTTATATAACATTGTACATGTATTATTTAACATTATGAATAAAAATTACTTTTTAAATTGACACCATTGGGTATTCTTCTCATTTAACAACTCATGAATAAGGCAGGCTCCACTATTACTATCCCTTTTACAGATGAGTCAATAGAAAGGTTAAATTATTTGCCCCAATTCACCACCGAAATGACAGGTAATGTACTCGTTAGTCTTATGTCAAATTGACACAAGCTAGAGTCATTGGAAAAGAGGGACCACAACTGAGAAGATGCCTCCATAAGATCTGGCTGTAAGGCATTTTCTTAATTAGTGATTGATGGGGGAGGGCCCAGCCTACTGGGGGTGTTACTATCCTTGGGTTGGTGGTCCTGGAAGAAAGCAGGCTGAGCAAGCCATGAGGACCATGCCATTAGCAGCACCCCTCCATAGCCTCTGCATCAGTTACTGCCTCCAGGTTCCTGTTCTGCTTGGGTTCCTGTCCTGACTTCCTTCAGTGATGAACAGTGGTTCGGAAGTGTAAGCCAAATAAAATAAACCCTTTCCTCTCCAACTTGCTTTTGGTGATGGCGTTTTATCACAACAACAGTAATCCAATTAAGACAGGTAAAGAGAAGATAAAATCTGGAAGAAAGACCAAAAAGAATGCAATAGGTACTACTGAGAAAAGTTAAAACATGTCTTTCAGGGGCTATAGATAATGGCTCAGCGGTTTACAGCACTGGCTGTTCTTTTAGAAAAATGGAGTTCAGTTCCTAGTACCCACATCAGATCCCCTGAAGTGGATCTGACAACCTCTTTTGGTTTCTACAGACACCATGTATATGCACACATAGACACATACAGACTCAGATATAGAGGGAGAGAGGGAAAGGGAGAGAGGGAGAGAGAGAGAGAAATAAAAGAACTCTTAAAAATAAGCTCTACTGGGAGAGATAGGTGAGAACAGGTAGAAGCAGATCTTCTAGGACCATCCAAGGGTTCTGCTTTAAGTCTGAACCATGAGGTAGGAAAGCATCATCATCATGTCACACTTTCTCCAGACTGATGTTTAAGGAAAAAAAAAAAAAAAAAGAATACGTTGTGTAACAACTGTGACACAAAGAGATGTACCAGAGCTAAGCTTTCCTCAAAGTTCATGTCACTTATTACCATGTACGGGTGGAAATGCACAGCACAGCGGTAGAGCCAGAGGGCAGTTGTATGGAGCTGATTCTTGACTTTCATGTTTACACTGGTTCCAGAAATCAGACTCAGGTTTGAGAGGCAAGCACCCCTACCATCTCTCTGTCCCCAGCAGAGGACTTCCCCAGGATTTCCGAAGCACAAGTGTGCCTCCTCTGGAGGGGCTAATCTTAATTCTATTTTAGTTACTTAACCAATAAATTAGCTAATTTCTGACACAAGGTCTCAGGTAGCCAACACTGGCTCTGAATGTCCTACACAGCTGAAGATGACCCTCAACTGCTGATCTGTCAAATCTTCTGATTGCTGGGGTTACAGGCCTGCATGGTCACACCCAGGTTACACAGTGCCAGAGCCTGAAGGAGGGCATGATGCATGCTGGGAAAGCGCTCCACGAACTGAGATCTAGCCCAAACACTACTTTTTGAGTTACCCCTAAAATGGCCTGGTTGGTATGAACCTTGGTATGCACAGCCAGCTGACTATCCATTTGTGGCAATTCGCCTGCTTCAGCCTCCCACGTGCTAGGATAACAGGTGTGAGCCATCATGCCGAACCACAGACCCAGTTCCCACTGAGGAAGTCACAGCTCTAGCCCTTACACGTGCTGCTGCAGCTGCTGCTGACCCAGGCGTTCTGAAAACCACAGCCCTCAAGCACACGAACACGTTCCTAGCAGGTTTAGATCCTGCTGGTTTCAGGTGATGTAGCTTGCTGGTTTGTGAAGAGGCTGACCGGTGATTCTGCTTTGTGTCTCAGCAGAGTCACACTCTGGAGAACCATCCCAGGGGTTTGCTCGGTTTATGAGTGGGTAGGCAGGGACTGCAGACCAAAAAGAATGTAATAGATACTACTGAGAACAGCTAAAACCTGTCTTTCAGGGGCTGGAGGTAACGGCTCAGTGGGTAAGAGCATTTGCTGTTCTTGCAGAGAAGCTGATGCTGGCTTAGTACCTTCCAGAAGGGTAAAGGAAGAGCATTCATCATGGTGCATTTTCTCTTTAGGGAAGACATCAAAGGAGGGCATTATCAAGAGTTCAGGAGAATGAGCAACCAGCATAAATGCTGCTGGCAGACAGGCAGCAGGGCCTTCCACAGTGCAGATGCTGGCTCACCACTTAGAGCTCTCCAGCCTCAGCTTGCTTGGAGAGCCCACGGGTGGGAACTGCAGAAACACCCACCCCTCTGTGCTCCAGAACCAAGTGGAGGGGCCTCTAAGAGGAACAGGAGGCAGGAGGGAGGAATATCCAATTTTTGACTACAAGCAACTGCAGAGATGACAAAGAATTCCTTTCCTACAGTAGTTCTCAGCCCAGGGAGCATGTGAAACTCATCGGGGAGCTTTGGGAAAACATGTTGAGGGACACTTGATCACATGTCTAGGTGAGTCTTAGCAGTCTAGTTTTAAAGTGACCCAGGTCATTCTGGCGTCCATCTGGGACAGCCAGCTGCTGTGACTATCGGGTGGCTGTACACTCAATGCAGCACTCACCAGCGGTTCCCAACAGGATCTCTCTGGCAAACTGAGGATTGTGCTGGGTAGCAAACACCTTTCCAAGTCTATTTCAACACTGGTACTTATATTTTCATTTTTATGAGTGCCTTCTGTCACCAGGGCACAAAACCCTGACAGCTCCACGCTCTGAGGTTTAGCAGCCTTTTCTAACAGGCAGTAATTTTTAATCTGACTTTTCTGTTTGCCATCTCAAACTCAACCGCTCTGGGTTTCTTCTTCCTCAGGAAGCCAGTCTCACTGAAAGCACTGTTTAATTGGCCCTACTGCATTAGTACAGCTTTGGCAATCCCCTTTTGTATGGGACTTTTCCAGTCCTCCTGTTGGGAAGTCTTTACATGTTCCTACCACTGCAGTCTGCCCAGTCACTCAAGAATGAGGGACTGACACTCACAATTGATCTGAGTCCATCTCCAGATGTTATTTTTTTCTCTCTCTCTCTCCCCCCGTGTGTGTGTGTGTGTGTGTGTGTTTCTCTGTGTAGCCTTGGCTGTTCTGGACTTGTTTTGGAGACCAGGCTGGCCTTGAAATCACAGAGAACCACTTGCCTCTGCCTCCCAAGTGCTGGGATTAAGGGTGCGTGCTACCATGCCTGGTTTAGTTTGTTCTAAGCAAACTGCATTTCTAGTTTTTAAGATAATGGCTTAATGGCTGGATTCACATGGAAGGGCATACTCCCTGCTGTGTTTTGTCCTGCCTCACTGGAGAATACCCAGTAAAATATTGGGTCTGGTGGCTCATGCTTGTAATCCTAGCACTTTGATGGCTGAGGCTACCCAGTGAGACTGACTCTATTTTAAAAATACAAAACAAAATCATGAATAATGAAGCAGACACTTATAAGTTACTAATTTTAAAAGATATGTTGGTTTTAAACTGTGTGTGTGTGTGTGTGTGTGTGTGTGTGTGTGTGTCTGTGTGTTAGGTATGTGCAATTGAGTGCCTGTGCCTGACAAGGCTAGAAGTGGGCCCCAGACCCCACAGAGCTGGAGTTCCAGGCAGAGTGAACTGCCAGATGGGGGTGCTGGGAACCAAACTCAGGTACTCTGTAAGAGCATTATATGCCCTTAACTATCAAGCTACCTTTTAGCCCAGTTGCCCAATTTTTATTTTTCAAAGTAAGAGTGTTAAAGAGCTAAAATTAGCCAGGTGTGGCCGTGCACTATTGAAATCCCAGGGCTTGGGAGGAGGCAGAAGAATCAGGAATCTAAAGCCGCCTGGGCTATACCCCATCTCAAAACTATACTGAATCAAATGAAACCAAACCAACCAACAGAATCAAACTCCACTGTTACAGCGTGGCAGCTTTTATGTATGACCCAGCACTTGGGAGGCTAAGGCAGGAGGATTGCAGCAAGTTCAAGTTTACCCTGGGCTAGCTATGCAGAATCCCAGGCTGGTGTTTGAGCTACAGAGTAAGCCCACCAAAGCACAACTAAACACCCCATACACCATCTCACAGAGGTGGATACGGAACCACATAGTGCCCAGCAAACTGTTTTCCAGTTCTGGGGGATGGGCCTGGGGTCTTGTCCATGCCAGGCAAGCAGATTACCACCAAGCTACATCTCCAAACCCAAGGGAAAAGGTAACACTGGCATTTAAGAAGTGTGGCAGAGCATCATCTTGCCACAGTGTCACAGCATTAAGGCCTGCTGAAGAGTCAGGAGGACCAGCGTGGCAGCTCCAGGGAAGCTGAGATAAGCTTCCTGAAGGTGGCCCATCTGCAAAGCTCAACAATCTTGAATATGCATTTCCCAGGAAGGAACGAAGATGTTCTCACCCCAGGAGTCATGCCTGTGTGTAGCTCTGCAGCCATTTACCCTGTGTCCTCTGGTGAGCTCAGGCGTACCATCTGAGCAGGTCTTAGTTCCCAGGCTGGGGAGTTCAGTATTACTTTGCCCCCAGAACAATGGTGCCTAAGGTCAGCTCAGAATCTCAATTCTGCCATTCTTAACTGGCTAAGTCAGGAACATTGACACTGGCCAAGCTGCAGACAGACAACTTAGCAGCAGCATCTTAAGCAAGTTTGGGAGAAAGAACTCATCTTAGCTCATAGACCATCAAAAAGTCTGAGCTACTTACACATGTTTATCAAAATTCCCTTGAGACAGGCGTTGCCCAGGTGGACCTCAAACTCATTCTTCAGCTTCTCAAGTAGCTGGGTTATAGCTGTGTACCACTGCACCACTGTTTAAAGCTTCTTTGAAAAAGTCAGTATAAAGCTGAATGTAGTAATACACACCTGTAACGACAGAACTGGGGAGGCTGAGACAACAAGATCATGAGCTCAAAGCCAGACTGGGTCACATGTCAATAATCTATCTTAAATGTGTATGTGTATATGGTACACACACACACACACACACACACACACACACACACAGAGTAGTATATATGAGATGCTAGGTTCTACCTGAAATGAATCCCCCCTCCAAAACCCAAATCAAAGATACACATTAGTTTTAAGAAGGGCTCTCTGAAAAACTGGCTGATATCACTGCCACATGATTATGGATAAAATGGGGTTACAATATAAAGATATTTAATTGGGGGAGGAAAGAAGAGAGGAAGGGAGGGAGAGAATGAATGAATGAATGAATGAATGAATGAATGTATAAGAAGAGAGACTCAACTCTCTTGAGGCCTAGGAGTCTCAAGTTTTAGCTGCTCACCCTGAGTTTCTGACTCAGAAAGACCCTGCCAGCATATTTTCTAGCAAACTCCCAGGCCCAGGAACCAGATGCACTTTATTTCAGCCTGAGGTCATGTGCCCTTCTCAGTGTCAGCACCTTGCTTTGATGAATGGAATCCTGGTGTCTAAATGGTGTCTGCTTTTGCACAGAATGCTCCCTCATTGCAAGCCTTGATCTGGTTCTCAGCCGCAGAGCTCAAGAATATAAACAGTTCCTAGTCTTCACTGTGATGTCACTCAATAGTCCTGTGCTGAGCTGTTCAAAAGACAAAGGCCAAGAGGGAAAGACTGTGTAGGCCTGGAGTGACGTGTTCCTGGTTCTGGCAGAGATGGTTACAGGGGAGTCCCAGCAGTCCACTGTCAAGCAGCAGTCACAGGCATGAATGGGAAAGGCTCCTCCTCCAGATAGGAAGAAGCCAACAAATAGAACCAAGGCTCCAGAGGCTGATGAGCAAATCACAGTGAACTTCACTGTGTTACTTTGGGGAACACCTGACACTGAGCCTCAGAGGCCGACCTTGCTGCTCCCTCCACCTCAAATCCCTGAATCTGCCTTTCATACTTTGCAAAGGCTCTGAGTTCTCTGATGCTGCTAGGTCAATACAAGTTTGTAGATTGGCTGGGGACATGGCTTCATTGGTAGGTGTTCATCTGCCATGTATAGGTTCCTGAGTTGGGTCCCCAGAACCACATACATTGGGTGTGGTAGTCTAACCTGTAGGATCATAAGCTCAAAGTCTTTTGGCTACACAGTGGGTTCAAGAGCATTCTGGAATACAAAGAGACCCAAGGTTCACAGACATAATTGTCCTAAGCTTTCTCCTAGCATCCCTTAAAGGAGGGACTAAGAAAGTCTCAGAGCGCAGTGGTGTGTCACACCCTCTCTCAGGTTAGTGAGATCTATAATCTGAGCCAAGTGAAGTTCTTATCTGAAATGGCTGATAAACTGGGTCTAAAAATAATCAGCCAACATTTGTATGTACTCTGTGAATGTTAATGTCTTGTTACGTAATTTCTTAGTAAAAAAAAAAAAAAAAAAAAAAAAGGTTCTTGTACAGAACAGGAAACCATAGGAACTACAACAACAAAATCAACTGATTTATTAATTCTTGGCTTCTCCTTATCAAAGGGAAATTCCATTCTGTTTAATCCTCTGCCTCTCCCAGTAAACTGTAACCCTGACCCCAGAGGCCCTTCCAGTTAGACACTGAAAAGAAGCTGGAAGAGGACTTGAAGACAGGTCCCCGTGCACTGGTCCTGGCTCTGTCTTTCTTGCCAGATTTTGTTTCTAGTTCTCTGACACCCTTCAAAGATGCACACAGAGATTCCCATCACACATATGGCCCTCTGAGAATACTCCCCTTTACCCAGTGTGCTGGATAGTTTCATGTCAACTTGACACAAGCTAAAATCATCTGAGAGCAGGGAACCTCAATTAAGAAAATGTCTCTAAAAGATTGGGCTGTAGGCCAGCCTGTAGGGTATTTTCTTAACTAGTGATCGATGGGGGTGGTGGGTGGTGCGATCCCTAGGCTGGTGGTCCTGAGAAAGCAGGATGAGCAAGCCACAAATGAGCAAGCCGGTAAGCATTAGTACCCCTCCATCGCCTCTTCATCAGCTCCACTTCCAGGTTCCTGTCCTGGTTGAGTTCCTGTCCTGACTTCCTTCAGTGATAGACTATGAGGTGGAAGTGTAAGCCAAATAAGTCCTTTCCTCCCCAACTCGCTTTTGGTCACGGTGTTTCACTAAAGCAACAGTAACTCTAACTGGGATACTCTGGTTGCCAGTATGTTCTCAATATCATGGGTCTCCCTCTCATCCCCCAAAATATCATGTTTTAGGTTGGCAAGAAACTCACTATGTGGCCGAGGATGACCTTGAACTTCAGACCCTCTTCAAGCCTGTGCACAAGGGCCAGCTCAGAGGTAGGCATGTTTAAGCAAAGGATCTTTATGTGCTGCAGGAAAAAGAGGATGTCTTCTTAGGATACTATTTGAAGAGCACCTTCATAAACTATGAGAAAGGCCTTCTAACTTGGGAATCAGAAGAGATGAGTGCATCAGGCATGGGGAGGGACCATCTCCATCCCTCCCAGTCTTTGCCAAACACAGGAAGCTAACCAGGAAATAATGTGGGTAAACACAGGATGGCCTACAGACACAGACTTGCAGCTACTTCCCAACATAAACTGCTTCTGCTTCTTCAAAGAACTGCCCTGCACTGGGAGGGTGGACAGAATTTGCTCTATCACCCTAGCACCTGCCACCCTTCTGATTCAACCTGTTCCCCACGAAGGATTGTAAGCTTCTCTGATGTCTTCAGGCAACAGGAGACAGCATAAATGCGCTCAGAGGACAACAGGTGGATGGACAGACTCATTTCAGTACCTTGGCCTACTTGTGTTACCTCAGTCCATTGAGAGGGCCTGGGGCCAACCATCTCTGTCCCTTGCCAGTGTGACAAGACAGTCTGGAGACTGTGCCTGAGCTCTGAAGTATATGCCTTAAGAAACAGAATCTAACACCAAAGAGGGCTCTGGCACCACTAGATTGCAGACAAACTGCAGGAAGAGGAGCAGAAGGAGGAGGAATACTAGAAAATCCCACTGATATCTGGTTGGGCTGTGCAGTCCAGCATGGAGGGAGGAGTTAAGGAACCCCTGCCAGGTAAGCAACAGAAGGTGAGCATGCTAGGAAGAGCACTCAGGTTATTGTTTGACTATCCCCACCAAAACTCACAGTGAAAAGTAATCTCCACATAGGACAGTAAAAGGGTGGAAACTTAGCTGGGTGGTAACAGACTTCAGAGGAAGCTTTAAGACTGAGGCCCTGATCCAGAAGGACAGTGGCTTTATAGAAAATGAGAGAGGAAGCCAGGAAGCCCTCAACACATGTTGCCCTCTGACATGGATGACACTACAAGAGGCCCTTGCCAGATGCAAAGCAGATGCCATGTTCTTTCACTTCTAGAAGTGTGAGTGAGACAAACCTATTTTCTTTATAATTATCCTATGATGTATCTAGCAACAGAAATGACTTACGACACCTACACATCTGCTCAGAAGCTCTGTCTCTATGTGATAACCACCCCTTTTTTTTTTTTGCTATCAGCTTAGCTTCCAGACATCTGTGTTGTCACAATGTTAGCTTTTTACCCTTTATGACTTTTTATTGGGTTTTCACAAAATTTTTATGACATACACCTGATCCTCTGAAGATATTATCTTCATTATATAGTGGAAGAACTAAAAGAACTATGAGGTGTCAAAATAAACCAGAGGAAGTAACTTTGCATCTGCACTGTTCTAGAATAATTAACTACTGCAAGAATCACTATACACCATAAACAACGGAAACTGAAAAAAATGCATGAAATTTTTGTTTATACACACTGTATATGGGCAGGGCATACCCCCATGGACAGAATGAAAGCCCTAGCACAAAGACTGAATGATGAGGTTAGGGCTGGGAGGCCAGACTGCAGACAGTGGGACACATTTCTGGAGAGGAAGTGCTCGAAGAGTAAGAGGCCCTGGTGATCAGCATAGTTGCAGCTCAAGGGAGTTTGGGAATCTGGCTGCACACCTCTGTATGCAGAAAGAGAAACTCCATATGGCATGGAGAGTGAGAACAAAAAAACCACAGTGGGCTGAACATTTTCTTCTGCTCCCCAAGTCTCATTTGAACTTTGCTTTCCTATCTAGAATGGGTACCTTGTAATGTGGGGACACCACAATGTAACACAGAGCTGCCTGCTTTAAACTAAGGCTCCTCTTCAGACTAAACCTTCCAGGAAAAGGCTAAAACCATGCCTTGGAAGACAGAAGTGACCTAAGCAACATAACTGTGCTGAAACAGATGAGCAACACAGATCCAACACCTTATAGCATAAAGTTACATTTTCTGTATCCAACAGTAACCCACAGGCAAAGAAGTAGAGAAGTATGACCTGAGATGTGAGAAAAAAATTAATAAAAAACAGATGCAGAAATAATATATAATGAGAAGCTCAAACAAAATGTGCTACTCACAGTGAAGACTCAAAAGAAAACTGAACACGAAAAAATACAGAATTATAAAAGATAAAAATTAAACTTTCTAGAGATTAACAGTACAATATCTGAAATAAAATCACACTAGATAGAAGCAACAGTAGATTAGTTAATACAAAAGAAAAGCCTAGTTAGTCTGGAGATATAGAAATAGAAGCTATGAGAAATGAGACACAGATTAAAAAGAAAGAGCAAAGAAAATGCCTAAAACACGGGGCACCTGTAGGACAACTTCAGGTGACTTAACTTATGTGAAAGGAACCACTGAAAGGGAAGGAAGTGGGCAGGGAACAGAAAAATGAGTCAAAGAGAAATAATGGTGCTAGAACAACAGATAACCACATGAACATATTTATCTCACATCATTTGTGGGAGTCACATAGATGCAGATCATGAAACATAAGTGTAAAATCTAGAACCATAGAGCTTTAGACCTCAGATGCAGTTCAGTAGTTGTGTGTGAATGCTTGCCTAGCAGGTCCAAAGCCCTGGGCTGATTCCAAGCAGCACAAACCAACCAACCAACCAACCAACCAGCCAGCCAGCCAGCCAGCCAGCCAGCCAACCAACCCACCCACCCACCCATCAACCAAACAAAATCATGCAAAGTTTTAGAAGAAAGTAAGAAAGAATATCTTTGTGAAAAAACTATTCTCCAAGTGTTTATAAGAAACCCACTTACAGAATAAGAAACAAAACCTCAGGCCTACAAGATGACTAGGCACTTGCTGCCACGCTGATGACCTGAGTTAGATTCTCAGAACCTACATGGTAGAAGGAAAGAACTGATTCTCACAGGCTGTCCCCTCCATGTGCCTAAGGGCACATAAAAGCATGCACATGTACACACACACACACACACACACACACACACACACACACACACGCACACACACACACCCCTACACATGCATGCACTTGTGTGCCAGAAGAACTTACAGCTCA
Source organism: Psammomys obesus (assembly GCF_907164565.1). Classification (NCBI taxonomy): domain Eukaryota; kingdom Metazoa; phylum Chordata; class Mammalia; order Rodentia; family Muridae; genus Psammomys; species Psammomys obesus. The sequence goes on from NW_026585644.1 coordinate 47,655,248, forward strand.
ATAATAAGACAAATACCAATTTACAGGAAAGTTGTGTAAGATGTTGAATGATTACTTTGTTTAAAAATGGCAAATACTGCACATGGAAAGATCAGTCATCAGGAAAATGTAACTTCAAGTTAGGAGCTACTATATACACTGGGTGCAACCGCTAAGTTGCTAATGATGATACCAAGTGTTGGCAAGAACATGGAGCAACTGGACAACTACTCTGGTGGAAGTTAAAGTAGGCAGCTCTTTGGATAAACATTCTGGCTGTTTCTTTTTACCTGTGGCCTAGATAATCTCCTTAGATATTTTTTTTTTTTCAGAATAACAAACAAGCATTTCTTCTTTCTTCTTCTTCCTTCCTCCTCCTCCCCTTCTATTCTTTTTTTTGGAGTAGAAGTGAAGATTTCTCTGTGAAGCCCTGGCTGCCCTAGAACCTGCTCTGCAGACCAGGCTGGCCTCAACATCACAGAGATTTGCCTGCTTCCTGAGTGCTGGGAATCAAGGTGTGCAGGCAACCACCACCCAGCAACACTTGATTTTTTTTTTGTTTTTGTTGTTGTTGCTTAGGTTATTTTTCCCCCCAAGAAAACCCAAAGCATCTAACCAAACAATTCTTTGCGAATGTTCAGGGCTCCATCTCTGACATCCTCTAAACAGAGAAAACAGTTAACATTCTCATCAACTACTGATAAACTGGGCTTAAACAAGTTGTATCAACATTGGAACTTAGCATGTAAAAAGTCACAGTTCACAGTGAATGAACAGAATAAGAAATAAAAATCTTAATCTCAGAGTCTGTGACACGGTGGCTCACACCTGCAATCCCAGCGCTTGAGAAGCCAAGGCAGATGAACACTGTCAGTTAGAAGCCATTGTGAAATGCTCTAGACCAGCCTAAGCTACCAGTGAGATTTTGAGACCATTGAGACTTTGTCTCAAAACACAAAATAAAAAGGAATGATATCATCACGCTGATAGACACAGGAAATGCACTTGCCAAGATTTGACACCCTTTTAATATTTTTTAAAAATTTAATACACTGGAAATAGAAGAATTCAGTTTGATAAAGGCATTTTTGAAAACCCACAGCAAATATTTCAAATATTTCATTTAGCTTGAGACCAGGAACAAGACAAAGATGCCTATTCCTAACATTCCTATTTTAACAGAGTTCCAGGGATTCTAGCTAAAGGACCAGGCAAGAATAAACAAAAGACATCCAGACTAAAAATGAAAAGTAAAAACTATTTCTACTGCAAATGACATGATCTTGAATAAGAAAACCCTAAGGAGTCCATTTCCACATCCCCATATCCCCACATCACCACATGCTAATCAAAGTTAATGCATGAGCTCAGAAAGGTTTCAGGACAAAAAGATCAGAAATGAAAGACACACATGGTGGGAAGCTGAAAGTTTGATTTATCACTAATAAACCAAACAAAATAAAACACTAGAGACTTACTTATTATTATTTTTTGAGACAGAGTCTCATGTAGCCCAGGATGGCTTCAAATTCACTATGCACTTGAAGATGGCCCCTGATCCTCCTATTTCATGAGTGTAGGGAATATAGGTGTGTACCCCCACACCCAGTTTTATGCAGTCCTGGGTATCAAACTTGGGGCTTTGCATATGCTAGAGAAGCATTCTACCAACTGATCTACATCAAGTCCCCCAGGTTGGAGACTTAAATAAATTGTAAATCCTCCTGAGTTCATGGATCTGAAAATACTATGATGACAATACTCCTCACACTGATACAAATTTAATGCAACCCTATAAAAATCTTGCTAGCTTTTCTTTTCATTAATTCAACAGATTGGTAAAACTGATCTAAAATTCACATGAAAATGTAAGGAGTCTGAATAGCAAAAACAATCTTGAAAAAGAAGTTGAAGGACTCATTGGCAAATCACTCCCAGGAACATTCCCTCTGCCCCTACTGACCACAGAGCATGAAACTGCAGTCGTCCAGTGGCCTCTGCACACAGCACTCACTTGGAGTCAACATGGCAACCATCACTTTCAAGGACTGATCTGATACCCGCTTTGCACTGCTGTGAGCGGGAGCTAGACGCTCTTGTCAGAGTTCACTGTTTTCTGGAAAAAGCAACAGTTCAGACCAGAGTTCAGTGTCTGGAGAAAACCAACTAATCTACTGATGACAAAACTGGAACAATTTCCTCGAAATTTCATAGGTGCAGGCTCAGAAGTCTGAAGTTCCTGGAAGATAAAACCTGTTCTCAATTCATGATCCTGCCTCACCCCCGCAGAGAGAATCACCACCTGTGTCACATTAGACAAGTCTGCATGCAGCACTACCTAGAGCATACAGCCAAGGGACAGTACCACACATGTTCAATCTGCTCAGGTGGAATTGGTTACATTTGACCTAACTAGACTGAATAACCAAAGCAGGTATTTGTAGGTTGCCAATGTTTTTATTCTCTGTAAATGTTCAGCTGTATTTCCTAGGAACTAAGTAAAGGAAGTTCATAGGGCATAAAAACGGTGGACTGTGCTTCCTCACATCATGCACAGAGTGTTCATATTCTAAGGAATAAAAACACAAGCATGGTTGAGTATGTTGCACACACTTCACCATCTGACCACCCACAGCACCTCAGCTGACTGGAGGGAGCGCCAATATCGCCTAGCTTCTAGTCTACAAATCTGAGCTTAATACAGACTGCCTGTGTTCGTATACAACTCTGCTCCACAAAGCACACTGCTTGGAAGACCAGTTAGGATTCTGAATTCACTCTTGTGAACTTCTAGAGCATCTAGAAGAAAAATGCTAACAATTATAAAGTAAGATTCCAGCGGGAGGAGTGTTTATTGTACTTGGCAGAGTGGTGAGTTCTGGCCTATAAATCCTAGCTAACAAGGAAACCACAGAACAATCCCTAGCAGCCAGCTACTGGGCCGTGTTGATGTGGTGGCTCTGGCTCTCAGTATGTCCATTTCGAAGGTGAAAAGGGCAGGTTCTGCTCAGTGTGGGGAGTGCTCTCTTTCTCCTAATACACACGAGGCCCAGCTCTGCTCTCAGTTTGCTCCACACTCCCGTAGGCAGGCAAGGCACTGAAAACTACTGCAGAAGCTGCAGCACAGCAAAGGAGGCCGAGGACTGGAGCCAGGAAGGTTGTTCTAGGCTTCCTGACAGCAGTTTTTCACACTTGCCATCTGCAGGGAGATGGAGCTTGGGCTCTGATACCTTAGGACACACATGACTCTAGATGGTTCTCTCTGCTCAGTGTGTACAATGAAGGAACACCAGCAGCACTCATGCACATGGAATGCTGGGGACAGTGCTGGGCACAGAGCTAGCGGTCAACAAAAGCTGGCCACTGTTATTAACCATGACAAGAGAGATGACACTGAAAGTAAGGTTTTCTAAAACTGAGAGTAGAATAGGCACCTTGTATATATCCTGGGGAAAGGAGGCAGCCTCCAGAGATCCCAAACGCAATGGAGTACTAGGCCAGGCCTGGCACACAGGCCTGTAGTCCTTACTACTCAGGAAGCTGAGGCAGAAAGATGGAAAGTTCAAGGTCAGCCCAGACACCTTAGTAAGGTTCTATCTGAAAATAAAATGTATAAAGTGCTGAGGACATAGCTCAGTAGCAAAGCCTAGCAACTGCAAGGACCGAGTTCTAATCCATAGTACCACAGAAGGGTATAGAAAGGATATGTTCTTCTCAAGCTAAAATTGTGAGGCCAGTTTTTCATTAACAAACACCTTCAAAATTCACATTTTAATACACTGAGATATGAATACAGGTGTGGTGGTTTGAATAAGTATTTGCCCCCATAAACTCATGTATATGAATGCTTGGCCATAGGGAGTAAGTAGCATTATTAGGAGGTGTAGCCTTGTTGGAGGAAGTTATGTCACTGCAGGGGCAGGCTTTGAGGTCTCCTATGCTCAAGCTATGCCCAGAGTGACACAGTCTCTTTCTGCTGCCTGTGGGTCAAGATGTAGAACTCTTGGCTCCTTCTCTAGCATCATGTCTATCTGGATGTTGCCAAGCTTCCCACCATGATGCTAACGGACTAAACCTTTAAGACTGTAAGCCAGCCCCAATGAAATGTTTCCTTTTTAAGAGTTGCTGCAATGGAAACCCTAACTAAGACAACAGGTAAGTAGAAAACAAACAGGTGGCACAAAGTAAGTAAAATGGAGTTGAGTGGTGGAGCATGCAGAAGGCCCAGTTTAGGCTCTAGCCTAGCATAAAACCATGATAGGTTCAAGGTCACCCTTAGCTACATATTAAGTTTGAGGACAGCCTGGGCTACATGAGACCCTGTCTCAAAAAGAACAGCGGCAACAACAGCAAAAATTCATAAAATGAAACCTAGAAAGGAAAAACCCACAAGAGAGAGAGAGACAGAGACAGAGAGTGAGAGTGACAGAGAGAGAATGACAGCTTAAAATAGTCTGAACATGTAAGTATTATATTTATTTAAATATGTAGTAAATTAACTCAATAGCTGTGAAAAATAAAAAACAAATTTAAGGGGTGGGTTACAGGCAAACAGAAAGTTTATCTCTTAGAGCAAATAGGATAAATATTTGGCAAGTGCCAGAGAATATTTTAGCAAATAGATATTTCAGTTGGATTTAAGATTAGAATTAAAGTTCTGTCTTTGCACACCCCTATAATTCAATCCCTCTGTCTTTGCACACCCTTGACAGGCCTGTAACTCAGCCTCTGGGCCTTAGACTTTTACTTTCAGTTGCAGCTGAAACTAATTTTTCTTCCTGCAAGAAACTGATGTATGCATATGAAGACAGAAAAAAGAATACGGAGGACAGTGTTTTTTCGGGTTTCAATCGCTTTCAAAACACAATCCCAGATTTAGATTTTTAAAATGCAATTACTAGGCAAGGAAACCACAAATGATTTAGAAGAACGAAGATAAACATTTGAAGCACACAAAACATGTCACTATTGCAGGCTTTTCTAAGGATGTTAGAAAAGCCTTTTTCCTTCGGGTTTTTCTCATTGTGTCCCCAGCCCTTCAAGGTGGTTCTGAGACATTTCAAAGACAAGAATGGCCTTTCAAAGCCAGTACAGAACAAAGTCTGAGAGGGATGGGCAGAGCCTCTTCCATGCAAAAGCCTAAATCAAATCTCCCAGAAACTGGTGCTTTATTTATTTGGTAATGAGTTCCATTTATAAATACATTTACTATATAAAGGTATGAAACAGGCAAGATGGTTCTGTGAGTACATGTGCATGCTCACATGCCTGATGACCTGACTTGAATTTCCAGAACCCACATGGCAGAAGAACCATCTCCAGAAAGTTGTACACATGTCTGGATGCACACATGCA
>NW_026585644.1:47660591-47675126 GCF_907164565.1 Psammomys obesus
CTGGACCTGTTAAATTCATGTGTAAATCCAGCACGTGGGAGGCAGAGGCAGGCAGATCTCTGTGATTTAAAGTTCAACCTGGTCAACATAGGTTCTAGGTTTGCTAGGACTAGATAATGTGATCTCGCCTCAACAAAAAGGACATGCAGACTGGCAAGATGGCTCAGCAGGTAGACACCTTCCACCAAGCCTGACAACCTGAGTTTCATCCCCAGAATCCACACAGTAGAAAAAAAGAATCAAAGCCGGAAAGTCGTCCTCTGACCATTCATGCGCTGTGGTACGGGAGTACTGACATACAGGCACACACAACAAACACACATGCAAATAAATAAAAACAAAGAACTCCACCACCCCAAGAATCTCAGTTACATTCTTTGTAAGAACTTGGCTTCTTAGGGGTATCTCATGCAGACAAAGTAAGGCCTTGTTGTTTTAAAACCCACATAATTCCACTCTTAGGTGTTTTTTTTTTTGTTTTGTTTTTTTGTTTTTTTGTTTTATAAGACAGGGTTTCTCTGTGTAGCCCTGGCTGTCCTGGTCTCACTCTGTAGACTGACTGGCCTTGAACTCACAGCAACCTGCTTGCCTCTGCCTCCCAAATGCTACAGTCAAAGGTGTGTATCACTACCATCTGGCTCTACTGTTTTATAACATGCAATAACTTTCTTTGCCCATACAGTCAAATCTAGGCTCCTTGGATTTGGGCCTACACATGCACCTGACATCAGAGTCTCTCATGAAGACAAAGAAAAGAAAGTATCTTTGACACATCAGTCAAGTAGTAGAGATGGCTGTGACCAGGTGGATCTTCAGCAGCCTACGAAGGTACACGAGCATTTCCTCTTCCCTAGCTGTTAAACACTCGGAGGGAAGCTGAGTCTGAGGGAGGAATGCAGCTGCATCAAACTGCAGGGACCAGGCAGGATACAGGCTTCCAGAGGAAGATGATGATAGACACCACGAAATCCATAGTAACTAGTATGTACTGGGCATTTAAACTGCGTTACATGAAGCAAATGCTCTGCATGAGGCTTGCACGTATAATTGCCTACTACTCTAGGGCACAGATTCTTTGAAAAAATTCATTTGATTTTTTTTCTTATTTACTTTATATTAATAATCATAAACTTAGCTCTGCAATCCAACTAGACTTGGAGGGGAATGAGGAAAATATGGAACCCAAAGAACTTCAGGGAGAGCAGAGATCACAGGGTACTTTGAGCAAATGGGATTGGGGTGCTCTCCTGAGCTACAGAAGGAATGGTTTGGTGGGTAAGATGCCCGCAAGTCAAAAGAATTAGTTTAGAGTTGTCCACAGTCGGAAATTGTGATCTTCTTGCTGGTCTTGCCATTCCTGGACCCAAAACACTCCATGGCTTTCACAATGTTCATGCCATCTTTCACCTTCCCAAAGACCACATGCTTGCCATCCAGCCACTCAGTCTTGGCAGGGCAGATAAAAAACTGGGAACCATTTGTGTTTAGTCCAGCATTTGCTGGACTAAACATGGACAAGATGCCAGGACCTGTATGCTTCAGGATGAAGTTCTCATCCTCAAATTTCTCCCCATAGATGGACCTGCCACCAGTGCCATTATGGCGTGTGAAGTCACCACCCTGGCACATGAATCCTGGAATAACTCTGTGAAAGGAGGAACCCTTATATCCAAATCCCTTCTCTCCAGTGCTCAGAGCACGAAAGTTTTCTGCTGTCTTTGGAACTTTGTCTGCAAATAGCTCGAAGGAGACACGGCCCAAGGACTGGCCATCGGCCTCGATGTTGAAGAACACGGTGGGGTTGACCATGGCTGCAGCAATAGACGACAGGGGACAGCGGCGTCTGCAAAGCCCATTTGATTTTTTTTAACTTAACTATTTTACATTTCTTTATTGGGATGTGTGTGCCATAGCCACTTGTGTCGAGGGAAGAGGATAACTTGTGGGGAATCAGTGCTCTCCTTCCATCATGTCATTTCTGGAAATGGAACTCGTTACCAGGGTCAATTTTCTCGTTGGCACCATAGACTATTTTATTATTCTCATTTACAATTGAGAAAGGTGTCTCAAAGAAGTTAAGTATTGTGCTAAGGTCACAAGAATAAAGAAAGAAAGAAAGAAAGAGAGAGAGAGAGAGAGAGAGAGAAAGAAAGAAAGAAAGAAAGAAAGATAGAAAGAAAGAAAGAAAGAAAGAGAAAGAAATAGGAAAGGCAGAAGTAGGATTCAAATCTTGGATCAGGCCTCAGAGTCTATGTGGTGTACTCACTCTGAGCTTTGTGAGGTAATAATGCGGACACATCATGGTTATAATCATATACACACATAAACAACACATTCGAATTCAGGAAATCAATTCAGACTGATGAATTAAATTAAGCAAGACTGTACCTTTTGGGAGGAAGGTTTGAGACAGGGTCTGTGCAGCTCAGGCTGGCCTCATACTTATTATGTAGCTGAGGATAACCTTGAACTCCTGATCCTCCTGCCTTCACCTCCCAAGTGTTAGGATTACAAGTGTGCCATCACATCCGGCAAGACTATACCCTGACAACAAATGGGCCATTTTAAGAACTGATGAAAACTGTATTTCAATCAATCAGTTGATAATCAACCCGTTTCTTGAGGGCCTACTCTGGTGCGTAGCCAGGTGACAAGAGCCTAAGCCATAGTCCATTCTCCCTGGGGGCCTACAAGAGGAATCCGATAGGATGGCATGATTCTGAAACATACTGAATCTACGCAGTCTAGTGAGGGACTGCTTCTTTGGTGACAGATTTGCCTAGTGCTCAGACGTCACTGGAGCTGTAAACAATCCCTGAAGCAGATCTCACTGTTGCAAGCTCTGTTTTACCCTGCAGAGCTACCACAAGATCACCATTTGCTTGACATTTGGTTAGTCCTAGAAACCCAGGTCATCTTCACAGGAGGGAAATGTATAATTACTGTTACAGGGGCATGTTCTATGAATATAGCATTCATATATATGTATACACACATATATGTGTAGGTATGTCATATACACATACATCATATATATTGGGGCCTATGTTGCCAATTCCCAAAGGTTTGGACAAAAATCATTGCTGTTCAATATGATATAAACAATGTATGGAATTTAAAACTTCCTACCCCCTACTTTCCCTCTCACATCACTCCATGACAAAGTTAAGTACATGTACTCAATGACAGTCCCCTTCCCCCTTATTTTAGTAGTAAAAAAAAAAAAAATTTTTTTTTTTTTTTCTTGAGACAAGGTCATACTATACGTATACGGCCTTGGCTGGCCTGGAACTTGCTATGTAGAGCAGGTTCTCCAGTTTTGGTTTCCCAGGTAACCAGTTACAGCTGTGAGCCATTATACTTGGCTTAGTAGTTGTATCTCAGTTGTTTTGTGCCGCCGGGATTGAGCTCAGGACCTTTGCACATGCCAGGCATGCCACGTGTCACTGGGCTTTATGCCAGCTCCTCACATTTTGACTAAGAAGTAGAGGAAAGTCATAAAATTAAGTTCAATAGAACATTAAAAAAATTAATGATGTCAAAATATTACATTTCCAGCAAGTAATCAGTATAAAAATTAAAAAAAATTCTCTAGTTTTAACATTGGAACTCTATTTTAATTAACTAATTGTGTATGTGTGTGCGCATGAGTGTGCTATGGAGAATGTATGGCTGTCAGAAGACGCTTTTGGAGGTTGGTTTTCTGCTTCCACCACGTGGTCTCTGGGGATTGGTCTTGGTTGGCAGCAAGCATCTGTATTCTCTGAGCATTTACCAGTCCTGCTTATTGAAGAATTTCAGAGCCAGCGTTTCGACGTGTAGCCTAGGCTTTACATGTGCCATCCTTCTGCTTCAGCATCCCCAGTGCTGAGCTTCTCTGAAACCTGCTGTGCATTTTATATCTACAGAACATCTCAGTTTGGAGCAGCTACAAACAGCAAATGCTCGAAGTCCACCTGTGGCTAGCTTCCGCCTCACTGGGTAATGCGAGTACAGCACACTTAGAGCTGTGGCTGTCACACTAGAGAAGAGGAGAGTTCTCTGTCCCCACATCTTACCCTTGAAGACAGGTTAAGAGGAGCAGTGTGTGGAGAAGGGAAGTGCTGTTATGTTACTCAAGACAGGGCACATTTAATTGTGGCATATGTTCTAGTTAATAGTAAGAATTTGAAGGACAGAATGATTAAAAACTCCAAAGCCATCTTCAAGGAGTTTATAACAAAGGATAAGCAAGAAGTTGGGGAAGCAAAGGTATATTACGACATCCAAGGACTGACTGTTTTGTACCAGACTAAACACAATGCATGTCTGGGTGAGGTGGTTTCATATGTCCTTGGCCCCAGCAAAGCACTTTAAGGTGGTTTGAGTTTGGTAACATGGTTCCATATAGATAGAGAACAATGATTTCAGTAAACACACAACTTTGCCAGTATCCTGGAGAAGAGGTTAGTAAGCGGGCCTTTTAAACACATTGGCAGAATGAAATATGAAATTAAGGGATGAGATATGGAAAGGTAAAAGACTAGGTCAGCTTATTTGGTAGTATCTGATTTACATTCTTTCTATAATCTCTAGACCTCAGCTAACTCAAGTATAAAATAAAAGGATGCAAAACAGAGGTTCCTTATAGCTAGAATGACCTATATTTTATTATACAAACCTGGATACTCTGAAGAATATAAGGGGGACAATTTTCATAATTATGTTGAGATGAGAAGTACAAGTTAGGATTCTATCTCTGTCTATCTATCTATCTATCTATCTATCTATCTATCTATCTATCTATCTATCTATCTATCTATCTATCTATCTATCTATCTTTTGAGATAGGATGTAACCGAGGCTGGCTTAGAACTCAACAGGTTGCAGGGGCTAGCTTTGAACTCCTGATCTTCCTGTCTCTACCTTTCCAGTGCTGAGATTGCAGGTATGGGACACAATACCTGGCTAAACCAGGATGTGGTTCCTATAAAGCAATATGATCCTATATGCCTAGATGTGGATGGATTCTGTGTTCTGATCACTCCTGCATGGCCACAGGGCCTCTATGGATTAATAATGCACACCCCTCCCACAAAACACTTTAAATTTGAACTTTGGGAACAGAGCTCCACGTGGACAGAGCTAGACTTTGATGACCTGAACATATTTACAAGGCAACAAATCATGGACAGGCTAAACAATGGAGGAAAGCTCTGGTCTGCTTGTACTTTGTACTCAGAACCTGACTTTGTACTCACAGCCTCCTTAGACAGCCCTGGTCAGTTTAGAAAAGGCTTATTTTAATCAGTTGCAGGCTTGCTGTCCTGCATTGCAGTTTGGATTGGTGGAAATCCATTTCAGTCTGTGACCTGGAACTCATGTACTGCACTTCCCAAGGCTTCTATGTGAACATATCAAATGATTTTTGTTTGGGAGGCCCTTCTCTCTTTAATTTACTTTGTGACTCATGATTAAAATAGAACAACTGTATGTGTATTTATAACCAGAAACACACATGGCCTAGAGACATGTATGAAGTCAGAGCCTGAGGGAGGAACACTGAAAAAAACTGGTGAAGGCAGAATGAGAACAGGGACTCAAATATCCACCATAAATGAGCCAGTTCAGCTATCTCTACAGGATGGAACAGGACAAACCATTACGGAAAAATGATACTTTCAAAGAAAAGTGTAAAATGGCAAAAAGTCAAGGTCTTGAAAACAGAGGGTATCTAAGTAGAGTTCACACTCCTCTGGATGACCGAATAGAACATATTTAATGGTCAAGTTCCAAGCAGACAGGGCAGATTTCCTTGAGACTTCTAGGAAGGTGCACACGGATTCTGTTGGTCAGTCTCACACACTTAGCTGTGGGTAAGTGTGCTGTAGAGCTGCCCAAAATTCTACCTGCAATGTTCCAGGGCAGATTGTGAGTCATACCTGTCTGCTGGCCTTCTTCAGGTCTGTCCAGGCAGTTAGTCAGCAGGAAGAAAATATCAATGCATACAGCTCTGGTCACCAAGCATGGATTCTGCCTAGAAAAGGAAAGTGTAAACAATAAACTGTCTGGGCCTTGGGAAAGAGAAAAATGGCTGTTTCCTACTAGGCATGCCATGAAGTTCAGGCAGCTACATTACACTAAAAAATTCCTACCCACTGTGGGTAGGAATCGGCAATCTGTAACAAGAAAAGTGCATGAGCCTGTGGCAGAAGTTAGGTCTATGTTTCAGTCACTGTTCCATTGCTGTGAGGAGACACCACGATCATGGCTACTCTTATAAAGAAAGCATTTAGTTGGGGCTAGCTTATAGTTCAGACTTATAGTTCAGACATTATGGTCATACACAGCACATGGAAGCACTCAGAGAGGTGCAGGATATGAGACCTTTACATCCTGACTGAAAGGCAAAGAGAGAGAAATACTGGGCCCTGTATGGGCTTTTAAAACTTCAAAGCCCACACCCAGCGACACACCTTCTCCACCAAGACTATAGCTAATCCAACAAAGCCATGCCTCCAATTGTTCCAATCCTTCTCAAACAGTGTCACTCCCTGATAGTTAGGCACTTAGATGAGCCCATGGGACCATTCTTACTCAAACTACCACAGTCTGTGTGAGGACCAAGCAGATAAAACTATATGTTGGGCTCCAGATAAACTAAGATTTCGACATCTATTCTACTGCTGTGGAAACAGGAGAAGGCCTTATGAAGATCTCCTACTCTCCTCTTACCTGGAGAAATGGGGTGATGGTAGTCACTGGTTCTGAAATTCAGGGTTTTACATTGAGGTGAAGTGACTGCGTTCACAATGAAAAACAAAACCCACCGACTGAAAACAGTGTCTGAACAACACAGATTAACACATGCTGGAGCTGGTGTCCTTCTCTTAAGATAAGAGATTTTCTTCTTCTTTCAATGACTGGCGCCTTTTACCCTTGGACCCACATGGCAGAACCAGCAAGAAGCTTAGACTTTCTTGTTATAACAGTGCTTGAGGAGCCCTGGCTCTGCACCCCAGTGCAGCCTGACAATAGGCCCAGGCAGTGTGCTAAGGACCTGGCACCTATGGTAAAACTGTAGGCACACTGAAGTCTGACACATGGTCTTTGTGACTTGTCATTTCTGTGACCTGAGCAGACTCTTGGTCTGTAACGTGGCACTGACCTTACTGTCTCCCTGTGAGTCACCGGATCATCACGGTGTCAGACTGAACTGGAAATGGTATCCAAGGCTTGGCAGGTACAGACACCCCAGCGGGACTTAACCTTGTCCTCTCCGACTCCTAACCTAAGACTGGGGATGGCACCAGTGTTGTGAGTGGTGGAGTTCTGGCTCAACCTTCTCATCTCTGAACATGTGCGGCCACCAGCTCTCTACAGTCTGCTTCTACCTCCATCCTCAGCTGCCCATTTCCGTAGGCTGGCACACGCAAACATGAAAGAAGTACCATCACCATAGACGGACATGTGCAGAAGGCCAGAGGCCGATGGCAGAAATCTTTCTCCACTACTTTCTCTACTTTCATTTTCAGCTTAGAAGTACTGTGCTTACGTGATGTGGGGGTGATCAGATAAGTGCCTTCACCCACTCAGCCATCTCTCCAGTTCCCCTTATTATTATTTAAGAAAGTAAAATAAAAATATCAGTGTGTGTGTTGTTCATGTGCATGCTGCGCACATATGCCACAGTACACATGAGGAGGTCAGAGGACGATGCTGTAGAGTTGGTGTTCTCCTTCCCCCTCTGTGGGTCCTGGGGACTGAACTCTTGTCACCAGGCTTATGTCATGATACCTACCTGCTGAGCCATCCCTCTGGCTCTCTAGCACGTGTTTTGAGATTGGGAAGTCACTGAACCTGGACTAGACCACCTGGCCAGCAAGTGAAAGGGAGCCTTGTCTCTGCTTCCCCAGCACTGGGATTCCAGACATGCACCGCCACGGTTGGCGTTTACATGGGTTCTGGGTCCTGAACTCAGACCCTCAGGCTTGAGAGGCAAGCACTGTGCTAACCAACTGAACCATCACCCTAGCACCTTGTTTTCTTTCTTAGTCTTGCCCATCTTTTGCCTTCATCTTGTTTTCCTCCAGTTTCTCAGTCATACTTCCTGTTGTTGCCCTTCCTTCCACACAGTGTTTAACAGCTGGGGTTTACCTTGACAAAAGACTACTCAGTGAAGAAAGTCAGAAAATAGGCAGCCAAACCTTGAAGCAAAAAAATAAAGATTAAAAAAATAAAAAAAAAAAAAATCAATGAACCACAGGGCTGAGCAAATGGCCCCAGTAGCTTTGCACTGAGGCTGGGGAGAAGAGACAAAAGGATGGCATTAGGACTCTGAGCACAAAGAGACCATAGAATAAGACTCAAGGAATGAGGAGGGAAAACATACTAGGGTAGACAGAAGAAATGGCAAGGGACTCTATGAACGTCAGTGCACTTTACTGTCGTTTTATTTTGTCTTGTCTTTTTGGGGATTGAACCTAGGACCTCAAGCACGAGAGGTGAGTGCCCTACCACTGAACTACAATCTCAGTCTTCATAAATAAACTTGGGCAGGGTAAGGTGGCAAGAATTCAGATGGACAAAGTTGAGCAGAGGGCGTCTGAGATATCACAGTAAATGTGGAAGGATTTTTGTATCATAAGGAGCCTGGCGTGTGCGGGAAAGCAGACGAGTTGCTTTGAATGGGTAACTTTTTCTAAGCTCCTGCTGGCTGCTACATGCCACGTGGCACTGCACAGCCACAGCCTCTTACCTCCATGCTTTCTGGACACAGCCATAAAGGAAGCTTGTGATAAATTGGTTTGCTTTTTGAACTCAGTAATAGGCTCTTACAATGACATTTTTAGCTAAGTTAATGTCTTTTTGCATTATTATATTATTATTAATTATTATTATTGATTGGGTGTCACACAGCCCAACCTGGCCTTGAACTTCCTATGTATCAGAGGATGATTTTGAATTCCTGATCTTCCTGTTTCCACTGCCCAAATATTGAGATTATAGACCTGTACCACTGTAAAACCTGTTTTTTTTTTTTTTTTTTTGTTTTTGTTTTTTGTTTTTTATTAAGCCAAGGTTCAGTACGTAGCTCCGACTGGCCTAGAACTTGTAGTGATCCGTCATGCCTGGGCTTCCCAAGTGCTGCATGCAGCAGCTAACACCCTTTTAAACGTTCTTAAATGAACAGAACCCCCTGCATGTTTCATAAGCAGACACTGGCTGCCAAATGTGCTGGCTTCCTGGGACACTGCTCCGGCTTCTCCATGGCTCTGAGCTAGCTTGTTGCAACCAAAATTTATGGAGGCTACTTCACACACTGCCACTTTAGAACCTGGGCACAGAGACTCAGAGTCACAACAGAACCCACACTGACTCTGAGGAACTCAGAGAGTGATTCTGGCTGGCAGTCCACCATTCCTGGCTCCACCCTCTAGGAAAGCCACAGAACAGGCCCATGTGGAATCAGAGAGTTGGGTTTTCTCTGCACTGGCTTTTCAGTCAGGAAAGTGCTTCCTTCTTTCTTCTTTCTTTCTTTCTTTCTTTCTTTCTTTCTTTCTTTCTTTCTTTCTTTCTCTTTCTTTCTTTCTTTCTCTCTCTCTCTCTCTCTCTCTCTCTCTCTCTCTCTCTTTCTTACTCTGACTTGGAGACAGTACGTGTAAGTTCAGGGTGAGCCAGAGGTCTGCTCTTGGTCTGTCGAGCCTCTTTGATGACGGGAATAAAACCCCAAGGAACAGCAAGCCAGCTGGACAGGAAACAAGCCACAGGGTTTTGGGGGGCCTGGGGATTTTTTTTCTACATCCAAATGGAAAAATCCTGGCATGGGCATAGTCTAATGAAGATTTATAGTGTTTGAAAAAAGTCAGAACTGGTCAGGGTCTAACACATGGGCTAAAACCCAGCAGAATAGTGTTAGAAGGTGCAAAAGGAGTCAGGCATGAGGACTAAGTTATATATATAAGAAATGAAATAAAGTGCTCTTTTAAGAATTATGTTTTTCTTCCACCATTCTTTATAAAAATCATTTCTCTTGACAGACACCCACCCGAGAACCTGATGAGTATGTCTTTGCCTTGGGAAATTTCTGAACTCCATTAAACCTTCTGCCCTCTGTCCTGAAAGCTGGGGGTTGGGAAGAGAAGGCAGGGCACATCCACAATGGCCCCAGTGTCTAGAGGATGGCAGGAGCTCTTGGGAAGCCTGTGATAAATTATTTACCTCTCTTGGCCCTTCCGGAATCCCAGAGGCTGCCGATCTGTTTTAACTGAGGCCTATTCATTCAGAAAACATTTACTCAGAAGTTACGAGGAGCCAGGAAGAGTGCCAGGGTCTGGGAGGATGAAGATGACACAGTCACTGCCCTCAAGGAACTTAGAGTCCTGAATAGTGTTTTTCAAACTGCAGAGTATACACGGCCTACTTCATCAGTTATGAAATAAACTGGTGGATCGTGGCCAGTGAAAGAAACAAGATGGAGGTTGGAAAGAGGTAGGGAGAGGAAGAGGAAAATAAACCTCCCAGGGTATTACAGTAGTTTCAGTACCTTGTTTATTACAGGGTTTCTAGAAGGTTCTTGTTCAGAATAATTAATCTTATGTATCTTTAAATAATTAATGAAATAAAACAATTTTAAGTAAAATAATTGAATATTTCCCCTAACTTTTGAATTCTCTTTCTAGGTAAAGATGCACAGTACAGAGCTGGGCGTAGTGGTGCACACCTTTGATCCCAGAATTCAGGGAGGCAAAGTCAAGTGGGTTGCTGTGAGGCCACCCTAGTCTCCAAGGCAAGTTCAGGACAGCCAACTCGACACACAGAGAAATCCTGTCTCCCAAAATACTCTGTACATTGCACTGAATGGATGGTATCAGTAAAGTTATGGGTATGCTGAAAGCTAACATTCCTGAAATCAAATCTGCTAAGTCTTAGCAGATTTAAATCAAGTCCCTATCCTCAGGTTTGTGTATGTGGTTTGGTTTTGGTTTTGGTTTGTTTGTTTGTTTGTTTTTCGAGACAGGGTATCTCTGTGTAACAGCCTTGGCTGTCCTGGGACTAACTACGTAGAGCAGACTGGCCTCGAACTCACAGAGCCTCCTGCCTTGCCTTCCAAGTGCTGGATCTAAGGCATGTGCTACCATGCCTGGCTGGTGTGTGTGCATTTTTTAGGCAGGGTCTTGCTGTGTAACTGTGGCTGGCCTGGAACTTGCTATGTGGACCAGGCTAGCCTTGAGCTTGTTGCAGTCCTTCTGTTTCTGCCTCCCCATCTGCTGCAGGTTTTTGAGGTTAGGGTACAAATTACTCATGTCCTAATTAGCTATTATTCATGATTTCAAGCCACACTAGATCTCACAAGTCAGTGTTTTGTTTAGTGTATCTCTGTTTATACATGCATATAGATACATGCATATCTATTGTATATAAAAGCTACATTTGGGGGGGTTATGGTATTTTTGACTATTTAACATAAAACAAAACACTTGAAATCTACTAGTTTAGTGGGAGAACCATATAACCTCTCATATCAAGGATATGATGGTGGCATGAAAGAGGAAACACCAGACTAAAATGAAGGCTGCTGAGAGCCTGGCTACCTGGTGGGGAGTCTGGGAAGCAGGCCATGGCAGTGGCTCCAGCAGAGGAAGCAGTCCACCTGAAGACCTGGGTACATGGCAACTGTAGAGAATACAGTGTTGAGAGACAAGAGGAGAGGAAACAGAAGAGAGTGCTGCAGGATGCATAAACAGGGCCCCGTGGGAGAGTTCAGAGGCAATCTTAAAGGGTTCCAAAGCCTTTAAGGGCTGAAGATCCTGTGGACCCCATCAGCTCAAACCAAACTGAGGGCTTGGATGTCCACGCAATGCTGTGAACCCAGTGGGGCACCCCCAAAGAGACAATCCACTTGGAATAGCAAACAGCAAACTCTTCCGGAGGAATCGTGCTTAAATTCAGAGAAGGCTAGAAACAACTGTTCTGCCTCAATTCCCCAGCGTTATTAAGGTCTCTAAGTCCGGAAACCTGATCTGGACTTCAACAGAATCTAAGTCTGGGTCACTTCAGTTCCCAAGGAACAAATCCCCAAACTGTGGGTGGAGCCAAGGCTAACCTTTGTTGAACACCATAGGACTATCTTGCAAAGGGAAAGGGTATAGGGGAGGGGAAAAAGAGGACCAAGTTTTGACCTTATAGAGTATATGGTTTTTGTGGGGGAGGGAGAAAAACAAAAAACAATGAAAAGGAATGTCATGAGAGAAGAGGGGGCTGGAGACATGGAAGGACTTGGACTGGTCAAAGGAAAAAGGAAGAGTTGCCAGACATCAAACAAGTTGGAATGATGGGATCTGGAGTCTCGAGCAAGGGCTCATTGGTGCCTGGGTGCTTCAAATGGTGGGTCCAAAGAGGAGAAAGGGCTTCTGGCTGAAGCCAGCAGTGAGAAGTAGCACTGGCCTCCAGCAGGCCCCACAGGGGATGTGGTGAGGAGGGTGGCCAGGAAAGAGGGACAGAGGCTATGAGATCTGGGAAAAAGCAAGATAGGTGGAGAGGTGTTGGATAAAAAAGAGGAAGCCAGAGAATGGCACAGAAGTCACCATCTATATAAAATGTCTGCACACCCCGTTATGACCAGGTTCTTGATCCTTTACTGCTGTGCTGGGCCCTTTATTTAAAATGCTCCTTCAAGCTTGTTCTCTGGGGATGCCTTTCCTGACCAACCTCAGAGGTTGGTGTTGTGCTGGCTTGATCATGGCATTCTGCTGACAATCTCTGGGTTTCCCAAAGGTCCCTCCTCTTTGCAATCCCAGCAGCTCAGCACTATTGTGGCGGCTGTCCACAGAGCTTGTGTTTGCTTACAGAGCTGCTGTGGCTAGGACGTAGGAGGTCTTCCTTTGATGCAGCCCATATTAAGCTATGTAAATGTGGAAGTGTAAATTAAATAAAGAGAAGCTCCTTCTCCCATTCTGATTTCCATTTTTACCCCATCCTGGCCAACTAATCAGCATATGGCATTCTTGGAGAAACAAATGGAGATTTGTTTAAGCTATGATGCCAAATGGTCATGAATTGCAGAATATGTAATTTTAAACAAGCTCTTTCCCTCCACCGTACCAGCTAGGATTCAGATCTGCAGGCAAGCCAGCTGTCAGCAACATGTGGGGTTGCCAGACTACCCAGTCCCTGAGATTACCTGGCCCCATGAGGGGACGGTGCTGGTGGGGTCAGTGAGCATGGCAGACTAAAACCACCAGTGCCTGCTCATATACCCCAAATGGAGAACCTGCCATGTAGGACCCCTTCTTGGGCTCTTAAAGTAAATCCTTCCCCCAGCGCCCTGTTCTGGTGTGGACTAGCCTCCAGGGAATTTGTAAAAAGACTCTAAGTTGGAAGTGTCTGGAAAGGGAACAAAGGCCCCAGCTGTGTGCTGTATCCCTCCATGGGCTCCTCCTGTGGAGGCAGCGTTGCTCTTAGGGGAGAGGATCCAGAGAGCTGAGGCCTTTACCGTTCGACCAGGGTCCTGGGAAATATTCCATAAGACCCACCCACAGTGTGTAGAAGGTACTGGGACCCCTTCTCAAGGCAGGCCTGAAGATACAGCCTGCTCTGCTTTCCCTCTGCCACCAGGCAAGGGGAGTCTTGCAACTCCCGGCCATGACTCTCCCTGCTGCCTGCATGAAGGCTCACCTGGCCTGTTCAGTGGGCCCTTAGGAGCCTGTCTGGCCCCCACACTCCCAGAGACTTTTGTGTTTTTCCATCTTTCTACTAGGCATCTTTTTTTTATTAATGTGCTACTCAAGCTGCGTGCAGAAAATGATGAAAAAGAGACCTTGTGTGGTGTTTGGGATTTGTTCAAAGCTTGGGAAACTGTTTTAGAATGTGTGTTTTATTCCTTTTATGAGAGAAGCATGTTTCCCTTCCTCTGTGACTTGTTTAAAAGTAAAGTTTAATATGCTGCCAGAGAAATTGCTGGTTAATAACTTAATAAGCTATGAGCTGGGAATTATGGGAGAAAAGTAGTATCTAAGAAAACCATTTTTGTAGTTTGGGCTTGGAGGCATTGGTTATGTTATAGAATGCTAACAGAGTCTCTTTTATAATTCCATCTTACTTTTCAGGAGCATGACAAGGATAAATAAACAGGGTGAATGAGAACTTCTGGATGCTGAATGACAAGTCTGGACATATCAAGGGGAGAATTTCTTGTAGCATGTCTGACAAACTATGGTCACGTGAACCTGGCAAGGTATATGCTTGGCCCTCGGTTCCAGCAATAAAAGCAACAGAATAACAGTGAACTGCATTTTATGAAAGGGTTATCTTCACAAATATTCTTATTTTATCTTTATACTAAGAAACATAGACATTATTTTTCCATTTTTCAGAATCAACAATACTGTTCATAGAGCTCAAATGACCTTCCCAAGATCAGGGCAAAGCCAAGAATAGAGTCAAGGTCTCCCAGACAAACACGTTGTATTTATATGTCCTGAACACAAGTCCTGAAGAGAGCCAGTGTGCCAAGCATAAAGGGCACGCTGGGCTGCACCCACATACTGGTGTTGG
>NW_026585644.1:47675136-47706025 GCF_907164565.1 Psammomys obesus
GGATATTACAGGCCACACTAGTGGGCTTCAGGGACCACATGGCAGTGCTCCCCCAGCCCCAGGCTTGAGGCTTCCTATAAAACTAGTACCTCAAGAAGCAGGCCCTCCCCAGAGCACAGGGCTGTGGGCTGGTGAGGGCTCTTTAAGCTCAAGGAAGAATGAGTCTCTGAGCCTGCATGGGAAGGGAAGGTGTTTCCAACGACTTGCAGGCTACTGTGATCACTGAAGAGGTCTAGGTACCACAGATAGCTGAGGGCAAGGAGAAGTGAAGGGCAGAGAGGGAGGCAAGGGCCTCTTCTAGGCTGCTCCCTCAGTCTACTCACAGAGACCAGGCCCTTCCCTACAAGTCTTTCTAGAAGACTTGGAACACAGGGCAAACATACCAGGGCTTCATCAGCTCAATACTGAGGCAGGAAGGGGGCAGAATGCCAGAAAGCTTGTGTCAGAATCACTGACTCCAGAGGGGCTGCCTTTAAAAAAGATCACTACTACAGAATATCTGGGTAACCAGGAGAATTAACCCACTCACACACCAGAATCTATACTCTGCTGGGCAGGGAAGAGGCAGCAGCCTTCTAGAGTAAGCCTCTCAGGAAGGGGTCTAGAAAAGCAGCCTTTGATTGCAAAGTGTAGAGTTGGTCCTCTACAGGAAGGCAGCTTCTGGAGTCCTGGGCACCCCCACAGTACAAACTCACATGATCTTTTACAAGGATGATCAGGAAGCAGGAGGCAAGGCAAGAAGCAAATCAGAACTTGCTACTTTAATCGCTAACTGGAGCCATCTTCTGAGAACCACACTTCTGTTAAAGTGGCTGCCAATTATTCCTCTGCAAATTCTGTTTTTATTAGATCTCTATTTGGAAATAGGGAGTCAGGGTACTTACAGTCTCTTCTGTGCTTTCCATGGGAGGGAAGCCATGCAGGTGGGTCTCCAAGCCCCACCCCAGCTTGAACTATGTTTACCATTCCTACTAGGCTAGCTTCAGCATCTTGAGTTCCCACAAAAGCTTCTCTTTGAGGGAAGAATTTCACCAGATGAGATGATCATTATATTCCCTCTCCAAGTATAAACTCCATGGTTCTACGGTTCTCTTACCAAAAGCACAAAGATAAAAATCATGCTGGGGAGCTTTTGAAAATTTGGCTTCAAGTGTATACAGATGTTTCTCACCAGTGTCTGCCTGAGATGTCTCTTAAAGTCTTGAGCCAAATGTAAATTCCTTTAAGGGCCACCACACCTGGTCTCTTATCCAATTGCACAGCATCTCCTCTTTGGTTCTACCAAGCCAATGCTCATGCTAAGTGTTGCTGCAGTATCTCACTGCACCATCTTGGCATGTTCTTTCCCTATCACCTCTGCTGTTTTTAAATCACACTCCTGTTCTTAAGCTAATCTCAAACAGCTGCCTCCCCCAGAGAGCCTTTTTTTCTGCACTTTTGAACCTATGATCTCCACTGCTTTTTGAGCTCCTCTATTGGTTACTGTTTGTATGGACTGGACTGCATTATAACTACACCATGACAATCGAGGCCCACCTAAGGCTCCATTCCATATGCCCGAAGAGCTTATCACGATACTGAACTCTGAACTGACTCCTGGGTACACGAGTAGCAGACATTCTTAATTTACTCAACAAAGGCTAGTCTGTATATGTACAACCTCTCTCCTTCTCCAAACAAAGAAAATTAGCCTTTAAACCTTACCCAGCCTGTAAAGAAGTCTCTTTTCTCCTAAAACACTTCCTTGACTCCTGCACCCCCACAAGCTAGCATTTATCCCATCTCAGCTCTACTGTGATTCATTTCAGCCCTTTATTAAATTCTTACTTGCTTACGGTTAATCTGTTTCTGTCTTGGTCAGATGATTTTATTTTCAAAGATATTTATTTCTTATTTTATGTAGTACTTTGTCTGTCTGTCTGTATGTCTGTGTACCCCGTGCATGCCTGGTGCCTGCAGAGGCCAAAAAAGGGCATCAGATCCCCTGGGACTGGAGTTACAAATAGTTGTGAGCTGCCAGTGCTAAAAACCAAACCCAGGTACTCTGCAAGAATAGCAAGTGGTCTGAAATCTTTGGGCCACCTCTTTAGCATCCCCACGTGGTTTTTAAAACAGGGACAGTATCTTTCACCATATTTGTATTTTGGCTTTTTGAGACAGGGTCTCCCTATGCAACCTAGGCTAGCCTTGACTTGCAGTAATCCTCCTGCCCCAGGTCCCTGAGTGCTGGAATTACAAGACCACAATTGTGCCCTAGAAATATAATTCATTTTATATTCTCTAGCATGCTATTTCCTGTGAATTGTGATTGAATTTAGTTCACTGGAAATGGCTCAAATGAAGGTACTGGTTTATCCAAGAGATAGGACTTGATGTTAAAAGAAAAAAAAAATCCATTGTACCAGGGCCCTACATAGTGCTATGAAAATGCAAATCATATCATGACAATACTCTCCAAGCCTTCTAACAGCAACCCTCTCATTGTCCCAGGGCCAACAGCTACAAGCAGAGGATTATTTCTGAGCCTTCTATCCCATTTATTACTAACTCCAGGTTGGGGTTTGGATTTCTTACTTACAAGCATAAAGCATCAGCAGCTGGGGACTGACTGCCTGGTTACAATTGTGTAAAAGTCCTGTCCTTCACTTTCCAATGTGATAGGAAGCTCTGATCCTGTGCACTGTCATTCAAGGCTCACTTCGACATACTAATCACATCTGACTGCTTTTACCCGGACCAGCCTGCTGGCAACAACAAACTCTTCCTGTATCTTCAAACTTCACTTCTTAAGCAGCTTGTTCCTTGTTGCATTTGCAAAACAAGTATTTAATGAAGGAGATGTTTTGCACATTGTCCCATGGGTTTGGGTTGAAATGTAACTTCATGCTTCTTTCTGTTGTTTTAAAAATATAAACAGGATCTAGTCTCAAGGTTTCATGGCCTTAAACATTCCTGAAATGTCTGAAAGGGTCTAAAATACACCCATTCTGTTCCTCTCACTACTCAATTCTTCACCAGGTTGAAGGTGACTTCAAATAAGCTGAGTTGGAGAATTAAAGAAGTCTCTTCTCCCCACAAAATCTCAGAGCTGAGAGTCAAGTAGTGATTATATCCATACTCATTTTGTCCTCTCTGTCTCTCAAATGTAGAAAAGAGGGACTGCTGGAAAAACCTTCCAGACAAAAAAAAGGAGAGGACAGAAAAAATGGAGAGGAGGGAAAAAAAAGAAAAAAGAAAAAAAGAAAGGAAAGCAATAGCTTTCCCCAGCCCCACACAAAAGCAAGACACGGGCCAGCTGGTGCCTGCGCACTTGCTATGTGACGAGGCAGCCTTGCTGAAACCCGTGTTCCTTCAAGTCTTGGCAGGGACCACAAATGATAGCCTTACAATGCTCCATGATTAACGAAACACGACAACCCTTCTGGGCTGGATGCCTATCAGGGGCATGGAGGTGGGACAGTAAGCTCCAGCATGGTTGAGGGCTGACACCACATTGTTTCTCAGGTCACTGCAAAAGAGGAAGTTATTTCCTGAGGAGGATAGCAGTCCAGAAGACAGAGACTGGGGAGGGGCTGGGGACAGTGGGAAAGAATCAGACCTAAGCCCATTCTTTCTGCCCTGGAAGTATAGTCTCTTGTGTGAATAAATCTGGTGGTTAGAAAAGAAATGCTGTCTTCAGCTGTTGTAAAGCAAATGGAATTCTAGAGCAGAATTCTGTAGCTGGCCACAGACCCCTGGGGAAAGAACTGGGGATTGCCACACACAAGCAAGGCTTAGCCTTGTCTCTCTAAGCATATTTTACTGACATGATTAAATCCATAGGCCCTAAAGGAGCACAACACTCAACTTAGTAGGGACTAGTAAGGAAGAGTACACAGGGTGAGTGAGAGAAGTACTGAAGGGAAGACGACCAGGAAGTGGATCAATGCTACAGTTCATACTTTGCAAGTCACAGCTGGCTAGAGGGATCAGTTATAAGAGTAGTTCTTCAGCAAACACAAGCTCTCCTGTACTTATGCCCTTCACTGACACAGTTTTACTTAAAAACTCATTCCCAAGGTGACTTTCTTAATAACCTTGAGACCTATTCTTGTATTGCCAAGAGCCCGTTTTCCTCACCAGACTATCAGACTGTTATTTTACAAAATGATAAATACTCAGTTGCATGCCAGGAAAGCACTGGTCCTACCCCAGGCACTGAGGCCACAGGGATGGCCGCCTGGACCAAGGAATATAACTTTCCCATAGTGTCCTGGTGCTACACAAACCCTGATGCTTGGAGAGAATACAGGCCTAATGCCTTTGGTAGTCTTGAGTCTGCTCCTGTAACTCCAAGCTTCTGCCCTCGAGAATGAGGCCAAGAAAGCAAGAACATTTCTAACTGGGGAGTATATAATTATAGTAGCCGATGTCCTAGCTTTTGCTACATAAAATATGAATTATGTCCCAGGGCCAACAACAGTGGTCTCACCTGCAGCTGGCCAAGAATTTAGGCTCCCAGGTCCCACCCTAAGTTAGTGAATGAGAGCCTTCATTCTAACAAATGATTTCTGTGCATGCTTTTGTTCTGAGCTCTATTCTAGACAATGCTTAAGTCCTTAAATCCCCAACATAACAAACAATGTCTGGACACATGGAGGCAGCAAGGCCCAGGAAAAAGCTTGGCAAGGACTTGGAAGCTGAGTCCTCAACAAATGTTAGTAGTTTTCAGTGGGGTCCACTCCTGGTCAGCTGTGTGAATGGATGGGGTTCCCTGGCCCCTATGGGCTGCAGTTCTCCATACAAATAGGGCTGGGGAGTGAAGTCGCACAGACTTCATGGGGTTTTCCACATCTAAAATCTAAGCCCACGAGTCTGTTTTAAGAAACAGTTGTAATGCTTAATGCAGTCTGGCACATGCCTTGCCTAGAAAAGCCTGGCAAATGGAGTAATCCAAGAACAGTCTACTCTGCTTCAGCCACACCTTAAGAGATAAAACTGTGACCTGAGCTTCCAGGACGAGCACTAGGCTTAAATGGACTTGGGAAAGCAAAGGCATGAAATATCTAAAGCAGAGTTTCTCAGGGTGGAATTGACATTGATAGGTTTTAAAATCTTTTCAGGTGATTCTAGCTAGTTCTAGCTTGAGCATTAGGAACTATTGTTTGGAACGAAAACTTACTACCAGCCAACCTGGCATTTGATTAGTGCTAAGTCCAAGAGTCACAGACTCCTGTAGGGCTCCTAAGGGGAGAAGTGGCCAGGTGAGGACGGCAGTGGAGAGGCGATCAGAGTGGTAGTGCACCGCTGACATTCCAGGAGTGGGGAGGCTCTGGCCAGATGATGGGCGTGAGCTTGAGGCTGGCCGAGGCTGAAAAGCAAGACTCTGTTACAAAGCAAAATTAAAACAATCCCAGGGGAGGAGGGGGGAGAGAGAAGGAGAGATAGATAGATAGAAAGAAAGAATATGAATAAGAGAGAATGAGATTGAACGTGCAAATGAGCACATACAGAGAGAAATACAGCACACAGATCATTAACAGGATCGGAACAAGTTGTTAGTTTGGTTCCCAACACTGCTGGCAAAGAGTGCCTAATATGCCCAGGCCTTAGTGGCACCCTTCGAAAGCCCAAGGAAAGAATCTTTATTAGGCAGATACACATGTTAAAGTGTGTCAGTGACTATGTTATAACATTAAGGTATAAATTGAAAACCTATGCATACTTGTTTGACTTATCTTTAAACTTATGCTAAACTAAACTGGTGTCATACATAGTGTGTCTCCACAGAAAAGCTGGTTTTCTAGTACCAAGAGAGTTTTGAGATGAACTCATGGATTCATATATACTAATTGCTTTATCTAGAGCTTAATACAAAATAGGCGTTCCAAAAATAAGTTTTAAAAAAATCTTAAGCTTTTGGTGGAAGAGGAACTCAAACTGCATGGCAGCTGTACTGAAACCTTTAAATGCTGTAGTACTTAAGAGACTTTAGAAATCAAAGTCTACTTTGATTTCTACTTTAGAAATCAAAGCCAAGGCCTGAATTACAAACTACACACACAGAGGCACACATACAGACTTTTCACTAGAACATTATTTATGACATTAAAAAGTAGAGCAATGAAGCCATAGTGGTGCATGCTCCTTTAATCCCAGCACACATGGGAGCAGAGGCACATGGATCTTAGTGAGTTTCAAGCCAGTCAGAGCTACATAGTGAGTCCCATCTCAAAAACAAAACAAAACATCAAAACAAACACCCAATTTCTTGTACACACACACACACACACACACACACACACACACGGGGTAGGGAGAGACACTTAAAGTCCATTTTTCAACAAATGGTATTTTCAAAGATTTTTTTTTCCTGCCTTTTTTTTTGGGTAGAGATGGGAAGAAAAGCCCTCCCCCCCAAGCAAAAAAAAATTAGAACAATAGCCTTGAAGAAATAATGGTACAGAAAGATTTTTGGTTGGAGTATTTGCTATTTTAAAGTATTTTAAGTACAGAGTCACTATTCTAACCCCAGAACTCCTTCTATCTTGTAAAGCTAAAACTCTGTGCCCATGAAACAGGAACTCCATTCTCTCCTCTGTCACATGCTGCCAGTGGCCACTCTACTTGCTGTGTCTATGAATGAGCACTCAGCCTGACACTCTTGAGGCACTGCCATGTTACGGCATGGTCAGATCTTCCTTGCTGGCTTCGGATACAGCTGCTGGTAGAGCACTGGCCTACAGTGTGCAAAGTCCTGGGTTCAATCCCTAGCACTGGGGGTGGAAACTTTTCTTTTTTGTTGTTACTATTTTATTTTTTATAATTTATTCATTATATATCCTGATTGAAGTCCCTCCCTCAAGTCCTCCTAGTCTTTTCCTCCTCATTCCCCCACCCCCTTCCCCTAGTCCACTGAAAGGGGGAGTTCTCCTCCTCTGCCATCTGCCCATAGCTTATCAAGTCTCATCAGGACTGCCTGGATCCTCTTCCTCTGTGGCCTGGCAAGGCCGCATCACCAGGAGCAAGTGATCAAAGAGCAGGTATCCAAGTTTATGACAAAGGCTCCCCTTACTTGGACCCACATGGAGCGTGAGCTGCCAATTGGCTATATCTGAGCAAGGGGTTTAGGTCTTCTCCATGCGTGATCCTTGGTTGGTGCAGCAGTCTCTTTAGGACCTCTTGGGCTCAGATTTTTTTTAGCTTTGTTGGTCTCCTTGTGGGGCTCCTGTCCCATCTCTGTCCTTCTACCCCCCGCCTCCCATAAGACTCCTTGCACTCTGCCCAAAGTTTGGTTGTGAGTCTCAGCATCTGCTTCAATTCCCTGTTGGGTGGAGCCTTTCAGAGGACTGTAGGCTCCCATCCTGTTCCCTCTCTTCCATGGATTCTGGTGTCTATCCTGTTTGCCATTCTGAATGAGATTTAAGTATCCTCCCTAGGGTCCTCCTACAACCACTCTGGAAATCAGTCTGGTGCTTTCTCAGAAAATTGGGAATAGCACAACCTCAAGATCCAGCTATACCATTCCTAGGCATACACCCAAAAGACGCCCCACCATTCAACAAGGAAATTTGCTCAACTCTGTTCACAGCAGCTTTATTTGTAATAGCCAGAATCTGGAAACAACTTAGATGTCCCTCAGTGGAGGAATGGATACAGAAATTGTGACACATCTACACAATGGAACACTACTCAGCTATTAAAAACAAGAAAACCATGACATTTATAGGCAAATGGATGGAACTAGAATAGATCATCCTGAGTGAGGTAACCCAGAAAAAGAAAGACATGCATGGTATACACTCACTTATAAGCCGATATTAGCCAATAGCTGTGTAATATAGGATAGCCATACTAAAATCTACAGACTTAAAAAAGCTAAACAACAAGGAATTTTTCTTTTAAAGATGGAATAATGTCACTGAATGTATATATAGCATATTTTGCTAATACTGTCAGCAGTGAGTATTGCTGCTTCTGTGGTTTAGCTACCAGGAAGAGTGTTGCTATAAGCAAATATCTAAGTCTCTGCCTTCAGTGTGTGTGTATATGTGTGTATGTGTGTGTATACTTAGAAAGAGACCTGTAAGATTATATACTAATTCTATTTCAATTTTTAAGGAAGTGTGATACTATCTTCCACAGTAGCCATAAAAAGTTTTAAAGAATAACAGCAAATACTTTCATATAGCCAAATGAAAGAAGGAAGCTATAACTTTTATACTTAACAAAACCTTAGCTATGTAAAAAAAAAAAAAAAAAAAAAAAAAAAAGGAAAAAAGATGAAGTAACCACATTAAACTGTTAACCAAAAACAGTGGTTTCCATTGGGCTGTGGTCAAAGTAGATTTCTTTTATATGTTTATTTTTTTCAAATTTGTACTAGAGCATTTTTTTTTTATGCACTGATAGCCAAGGAAAAACATGAAAGAAGCTTAGTAAATATATATATGTTTCCTTTTGGCCTTCATATCATCCACTCCAATGAGTCTAACAGTACACAGCTCATCAAGTTTCCCTTATCGGTTTGGTTTTTTGTTTTGCTTTGTTTTTTTAAACCATTTCACTGTGTTTCAGACTGGACTAAAATTTGCAACAGTCCTCTGGTCTCAGTCCCTCCTAAGTAGTAGGATTAACAGATATATACCAACACACATGGTGTATGTCATCAAGTTTTCTAAAAGAAACATTCAATACATATTTAGTCTTTTATGACTGAAGAAAACACAAGATAACAAACCACTTCTGACAAATTTTAAGCCCAATATAATTGCAATCCCAAATCACAACCAAAGTAAATAAGCCTTTTCCTCCTCTTAGTCCTGCTTGAAAGAGCTTTTCAAAGTCTTTCCTGTTTGGGCAGGACCTGTGACTCAGCTAGGACAGCAGAGCTGCAGCTTGCAGATAGCAAGGGCAGCAGGCAGGACCACCCTTGGGGACTAGACTCCATCCTCTTGCAGCACCCTCGACAACCTTCTCAGACTAAGAGGCTCACTCTAATTCTCACTGGTCTCCTGACCTGGGCTGGCTGAGTTTTCTGCCAAGAGTTGGTAACCACCACCCTCACAGCAGGAGAAAGATGATGAACTGAACTGAGAAGCAAAGTCTAAGGACCGGGGAGAACGAAGGGACTTGAAGGATTAATGAGCTGATTTCCATAAAGGGGCTGACATCCTGGAATGAAGTGGCCTATAAGAGCAAAGCGTAGGCCTTTATTCAACCCACATTGCCAGCTGGCCATTTGTCATGTAAAAGTCCAACAACTCCATGCATACTGCTCAACCAGCTCCTATAAATAAGTCCTTATTAATCTTGCAAAGTCAAAACACGAAGATATGACAAAAGTTTTTATGTGCTCTCAACTTCAGAGTCCAAATTTTAAAATTCAACTGATAGCCATAGCTCCAAAGTTTCTTTAAGAAACCTTTCAAACAAAAGGACAAATAAATGACACATCCCCTAAAATCCCTGAGCTTATTGGACTGAATGAAATCAATGATCAAATAAACTATAGAAGGGAAAAGGGTGTTACTGCTAGAACTTAAACCAGCAGTTTCTTTTCCCAGCAACAGTAATTTCTCATAGGTTACATTAGAGAGAGTCCTCACTGAGCCCAAGGCATACTTCTATGTCACGTGTAAGTGAACAGGAACATAAAGGGCTTCTTCAGCAGCTGAATTTGGAATACTTGGCACTGTAACATCTTCATGGCAAAGCAGGGAAGAAAAGTGAAAAAGGATTTACTTTGAGGTAACTACCATGACCCTAAATGGGTTCATCTGTGCATTCAAGTGAACTGGTATAGACAAATACCTTCCAGAGCAAGAGGCCCTCAGAGACAAGGCAGGGATGGGGTAGGTCATGGTTTCATTACCTCCATGGTGTGCTATGGTTTCCAACTCACAGCGTGTGGGTACTCCTCAGTGACATGGATAATACAGATGGTTCCTGCAAAGCCCTGGAATGTACTGTGCTTTGGCAGCAGGATTTCCTTACAAACTCTATTCTAGGCTTGAACATACCCTGATTAATACTTATAAAAATGTATCTTGGGGAGTAAGAGGAAGCCTGGCATTAGGAGCCTCCACAGACCACCCACTGAGTGGAAAGTTCACCCTTGGATAATAGAGAGTTGACTGTATTGGAAACTGAAAAGTGGCTTTCCTGTAGTCTGGACAAAGAGGTGGAAACCCAGTGAGTGGATGTAATTCATGGCTTTGTTTTCTAGGCTAAGGCTAAGCAAATCAGAGGAAAAACTCATGACAACGAAAGGGTTGATCAGACAATAGTGACAGGGACCATCTCAGATGTTTCCTAAGGCAGGAAGGCCTTCTCCAGCTGAAAAGCAAGTGGGTAGAAGTACCACTTTGTCAGCCATCTTCAGGCACTGAGCTAAATGAAGTCCATCAAGGGCTGGCCTGTTCCTCCATCTTCTCTTTCTCAGGAAACAAGAAGGAATGGACTGAGGAAGAGGGTGGGCGATAACTTCCAGTGAGCCTAAGCAAAGGGGTAGAAACTCTGCCTTTATAGGAGCTTAAGAGCCAAAGCTTGATTCTTGTAGAGGTTATGGCTGGAAAAAGGTTTCAGCAGATAATTCCCGAAGAACCTCTACTTCCTGATGCCCAGGAATAACAGCTAGGAAGACCTCACCTGTTATAAGGCACATATGTGACCCCAAGTCTCTGTTCTCCCAGGAAGTGTCTTAGAGGCTAAGGGCACCAGGGCTGCATAAAAGGTAAGTGGCATGAGGCTTAGGGGAACCATTTAGCAGCTTCTATAACTTCAGTGGCACTTCAGACAGAGAGCACCCCTCAATGCCCCTGCCCAGAGTTAAGTATTACACACCCTACCAGCACACCCACCACCAGCTCCTCTCACTTTCAGTTTGGCCTGCCCAGTTCCCTCTGCCTCATGGAGGCATCATTTTACATGGCCATCTGAAATAACACTGGCCAGAGTTAACTCATACAGGGGCCTTGAAGGGGACAGTGTCCTACCAGTATCTCGGGGCCTAAACAAAGATTCTGAACACAGTGTTACAGTTTTCTCTACATATAATAAAATGGGAGACTGTTTTTACTCTTTCATCCTTTATATTCTAAATTCCAGAACAAACACTAGTAAAAATGACAAAACAAAACAAAAAGTACCCACTCTGCTTCTGCTTACACATGCTATTCTACTACCCACCTACCCACAACAACTTTCACCTCTCTTTCCCACTCAAGTCCCACCTTCCCTTTAGTGCCTGCTCAGTCACCCAAGAACCTTTAACTTTAGCTGCCATGGCTTCTCAGGGTTTGTGCGGTGAAGACCAGCCAACTGCTGCCATTTGTAGCTACTATGTTTATAGGGTTGGGTACGTGGTGAGAACAAGAAACAGCTGACTGTTGAACCCTACCAATCCCCACCCAAACTCTCAGCAATTTAGAAAAATTGTCGAGAAAATACTTTCTATACCACAATGCAAAGGTCTAAAATACCCCAAAAAGTCTGGGGGAACTCATGTGAATAACTTAAAACTCCTTACCACTAGAAACAGCAATTCTCAAGCACACCACTAACCTGACGACTTCGCCTCCTCATGTGGGGCTTTTACATACCTCAAGGCAAGCCAGAGTTTGGCTCTGATACAAACAGTGACGTCACTCAGCTCCTGCTGAAAATCTGCATTTGTTCTGTGTCTGGGGTCTGTAACGTAGGCTTGTAACAAATGAAAAACCTGAACCAGAAAAGAGAAAAAGGAATACTCTGCTGTGAAAATGGATTTTTCATAAATGCTCAGGTCCTCTCTTTTAGATTTCCTTAAAATGGTCCCTCTTAAAGGAAACAGACTCTAGTCTCCACAGGAAAGCATGCTGAAAGCTGCAGGTTGGGGAAAATGCTGAAGGGGTGAGAAGCCCAGGATCTGACCAAACCGGTGCTCTGGGTTACTGCCATAATTCCCCAGATTGGGGAACACTGTGACCACACAATCATCTTCCTCAAGAGCTTCTTAGTAGAAACAACCTATACACTGAGCTCAGCGAAGAAGTGTAATTACCTTATGTCAGCAGTCTTACAGGAAACTAAACTCTAAGTCTTTGTATAGAAAGGAATAGTGGTTTAGTGTAAGTGGTTTAGACTCAAGTCCGGGTTCATTAGGACAGTGTGGGCTGATTCGGGAGGTAGAGCACAGCACACCTGTGCAGAAGTGGGAAGTGGGATCCGTAACAACCGTCAGACTTTTCCTTGGCAGTCATAAGAAGCAGCAATCAGATGTGGCACACACTTTTGACACTTACATGGCAATTCTATGCCAGAATTAAAGCAGAAAGGACAGGTCCTGGTATTGCTCAAGCATTCCTATTTAGGATGGTGGCACTGTTTGACCACACAAGCAACCCAGACCATGAGCAAATGTTTGTAGACCCCTACTCAGCAATGGTACCCATATTGTCTCTGTGAGGAGCACAAGTCTTTGGGGAAGAACGAGACAGAGGGTAGATAAAGTTTTCTGGCCTGAAAGACTCATGGCAGACAACTCCTTTGGTTGAGTTCCATCATCTACATAAGATGAGGATGAAGGAAACACAGTACAAATGAACACATTAAGAATTAAAAAAAAATGTATTTTAGTATTATTTCTTTTCTTTTCTGTTGTATCTTCTGCGAGGAGTGCTGAGTACAGACACATGAGCTGCCACATCTGGTTTTATGTGGGCTCTTAAATAACCCCATATGCAAGCACTTTATTCACAGTGCTATTTCCCAGTCTTCCAAATGCTGAGATTACAAGCTTGAGTCACATGTCCAGATCCCTACTTTGAGATAAGAACTCAAATAGTCCAGGCTGGTCTCAAACTCCCTATGTAGCTGAGGCTGGCCTTGAACAGGTCCATTTCCGTGCTTCTGACCCCTGAATACTGCACTACAGGTGTATGCCCAGTGTAACTTTTTCTGAAGCAAGAGTATACAGGAGTGTGCGCTCAGCTCCTGTATGAACACTGAAACACTTTCTCTAACAAAGGACCTGTTCTTTCAGGATCACCCAATCAGATGCTGCTCCCTAACCGCAGCCTGCAGGGACCAAACCACCCGGCGTAGAGCCTGAAGAACTGGGCTGGCTGGGGCTTCTGTTCTTATGTGGTGACTGCCAGAGGGAAAAATACCTCCGTCGGCCTCCATCCCCACTGTCCCGGAAGAGCTGGCAAAGTCACTGGGCCTTGCTTTCTTTTCTCCACAGCTGCACTAA
Source organism: Psammomys obesus (assembly GCF_907164565.1). Taxonomy (NCBI): domain Eukaryota; kingdom Metazoa; phylum Chordata; class Mammalia; order Rodentia; family Muridae; genus Psammomys; species Psammomys obesus. The sequence goes on from NW_026585644.1 coordinate 47,688,350, forward strand.
ACCAACCACCAGGGTTTTCATGTGTCACAGCGCTGTAATTAATCAGCAGACACCAGCAAAACACAGGACTGTGGAATTTACTTGTCAAGAGAACCGTGAGGTTTCAAATGCTTCTCATTTAGAAGCAATCACTTCAGAAATAACCCCTGGTGGATGTTTAAGCTCTGGCCTATATTTGCTCACCTTGGTTGGCAAAAACAAGACTGTTTTTGAAACGCTTGGTAGCTCTGGCTTATGAATGTCAGCCTACAGGCCCATCAATTCTGTCACTCTGGGCACACACCAGGACAACAATTGTGATCCTAGTTACTCACCAAGGACAGCAAGTGATCTGTCTGCACCTGACAAATGTCCACAGAGGTGCAGGCAGGCAAACCTGGTAGACATAAGCAAGTTGCAGGGGCGGTGCCATACAAATTAAGCACAAGTCAGAGAAGCAGAGGAGAGTGGAGCAGGGAAGGAAAAAGAGACGATGAGGCAGATAAAGGAGAAGAAAAGCTTGCACGGGAACACGGGAAATAGATTAGTATTTCTGAGAAATATTGATGAAAATATTCGAATGCATAACCTTCCTCACAGGACATTTGAAACTCTGGACTCAAGGAAAAGAAGGCAATCATTAGGTGTGAAGTTCAGATAGTAGGCCAGGGAGCTCCGGAAAGAGCCACCTGCCCTTCAGCTCTTGGGGCTGGCAGACACAAGGCCACTCTTCTGTTTCCCCATTTGTCTAAAGTGCTGGTGCAGAGTACAGTTAGGCCCAGGCCTGGAATAACTTGCAAACAGCCAGAACCAAGCATAGAGAAGTTAGACCTGCCAGTCTAGAGAAGGAGAATGCACAGACACACCAAAGTGCTGACAAGCACACTGCCAGTTTAGGGGGCCCAAGTTTGCAACAGTATTCCAACATCCAGCCCACAAATACTTATTGAGCAAGTATTATTACTAGATAGTGTCCTGGGAACTGCTAGGGACCAAACAGTCTTACTCTCTTGCAGCTTATGTTCTCGTCACAGAGAAAACAGCCTCCCTGGTGCTGCATGGTCAATTGTCATCACCTACCTGGCTCTTCATGATCTCATGCTGGGAGTCCAGAGCATGGACTCAACAAGTGCTTCCTGTATGGAATGGATGCTGGTGTTTAGTAACTCTCACAGGACACATTCCCATGGATCCTGTACATTGCAGGGTACTGGCTGTGTTCAGGGTACACACAGGGCTGAAAGACACCATTCTCCTCACACTCCCATGATTCCTGATATGATGGGGACAGCAAAGCTAAATGAATGGTGAGACTCCAATCACATGGCACACACTCGGAGGGCAGCACACATGGCTATGAGCCAATGACTAGCTATGTGCATCCTTTGGTCAACTAACTTTTAAACATTTATTAATTAATTACAGTTTATATACTTTGTATCCCAGCTGTAGCCCCTTCCCTCATCCCCTCCCAATACTACCCTCCCTCCCTCAACTCTTCCCATGTCCGTCCCCAAGTCCACTGATAGGGGAGGTCCTCCTCCCCTTTCATCTGAACCTAGCCTATCAGGTCTGGCTATATTTTCTTCCTCTGTGGCCTGGTAAGGCTGCTCCCTCCTCAGGGGGAGGTGATCAAAGAGCTACCCACTAAGTTCAGGTCAGAGACAGTCCCTGTTCCCAATACTAGGGAACCCACTTGGATACTGAGCTGCCATGGGCTACATCTGAGCAGGAGCTCTAGGATATCTCCACGCTTGGTCCTTGGTTGGAGTATCAGTCTCAGAAAAGACCCCTTTGCCCAGATTTTTTTGGTTCTGTTGCTCTCCCTGTGGAGCAACTGTCCCCTCTAGGTCTTTCTTCCCTTTCTTTCCTAAGATTCCCTGCACTCAGTATCTGCTTCGATACCCTGCTGGGTAGCATTTTTCAGAGGCCCTCTGTCCTGTTTCCTGTTTTCTCCCTCTTCCAATGTTTATCTTGTTTGCCTTTCTGAGTGAGGATTGATCATCTTACCCAGGGTCCTCCTTCTTGCTTAGCTTCTTTAGGTGTACAGATTTTAGTATGTTTAGCCTATACTATATGTCTAATATACATGTATAAGTGAGTATATACCGTGTGTGTCTTTCTGCTTCTGGGATAGCTCACTCAGGATGATCTTTTCTAGTTCCCACCATTTGCCTGCAAATTTCATGATTTCCTTGTTTTTAATTGCTAATTTAACGTCTGTTTCCCCTCATTAAACTGAGTAGATAGCAGCCTTCTCTTTCTTTTCAATTGATTATTACTCTAATTATGTGTGCATGTACAGGTGTGTGTGCGCGCGTGTGTGTGCGCACTCGCGCGCGCACGCCATGGCACTTGTGTAGAGGTCAGGGGACATAGTTTGGGAATCGGTTCAGGTGATAGAACTTAAGCTGTCAAATTTGCACGGCAAGCACTTTATTTGCTTGGCTGAGTTATCTTGCCAGCCCAGTAGCTCCCTCTGTGAGAAATATATTCTAAGATCCCTGGTGGGTGCCTGAAACCTCTGTTAATATAAACTCTACATAACAGTATATTTTTCCTATGTATGCATACATATGTACAAAAAGTTTAACTTTCAATCATAACAGATTGAGAATAATAACAGAAGAGAAATGGCAATAATAAAACAGGTAACAATATACTGTAATAAAATTTAAAACTTATTAACTGTCTATTTCTAGAACTTTCTTTCCTTTTTGGTTCTTCAAGACAGAGTTTCTCTGTGTAGCACTGAACATCTGGGAACTTACTCTTGTAGGCCAGGCTGGCCTCAAGTTCAGAGATCTGCGTGCTTCTGCCTCCTGAGTGCTGGGATTAAAGGTGATCGCCACCAGTTTGAACCAGTTTAATATTTTTAGACTGCAGTTGATGGTAACTGAAACTTCAGAAAGAGCCACTAATGGGAACAGAGGAATTTTTGGAATAATGTTTATCTTGTGATGAGAGAGATATATTTATCCTCTCTCTCAATACACACACCCTACCTACCTGGCACACATTACATTCCTGATTTAAAAATGTGGGTTCTGTTGTACATACATTATCTGTTTCCTCCCTTAACTCCATTCTGAAAATAAACTCAAAGAAGTCACTATAGAAGGATTGATATTCTTATCTGTCAAGGAAAAGAAACTTGCTGGAGTCAAGAGAAGAGTATGTAATTAGGGGAGACTGAATTTGAAGGAAATGATCCTATCACCACGTGGGGAGTCACACTGCATGTAACTCCAGTTCCAGAGGATCTAATGACCCTTCTGCCTTCTACAGGTACTAAACACACACACACACACACACACACACACACACACACACACACCACATTCAATTTTAAAAAATCTTTAAAGAGTGTTTGTTTAATATTCAAAAGTGGTTGGCTAACTGTAACAATGTACCACACTAGCAAAAATATTAATAGTAGAAGGAAAGAAAGTTAGGGGGCGAGCAGAGGAATATACATGGGAATCCTTTGTACTACCAATACACTATTTTCACAAATCTAACATTGTTTAAAGATAGTCTACCAGTTAAAAATGTATTGGGAGTGGGTTCCATAGTAATGGGAAGAGGGACTGCCTCTGACATAATCTGATTGGCCTGCTCGTTGATCACTTCCCCCTGAGGGGGGAGCAGCCTTACCAGGCCACAGTAGAGGACAATGCAGCCACTTTTGATGAGAACTGATAGACTAAGATCAGAAAGAAGAGGAGAACCTCCCCTATCCGTGGACTTGGGGAGTGGCATGCATGCAGAAAGGGGAGGGAGGGTGGGATCGGCAGGGGAGGAGGGAGGGGCTTATGGAGGGATACAAAATGAATAAAGTGTAATTAATAAAAAATAATAATAATAAAAAAAATGTATTTGGACTTCTCAGGGATAAGAAGTAGTTTTGTATGACAAAAAGATCAGCAGGGTGTGTGGGTCAGGATGAGAAAGATGTCAATGGCAACCTGGCAGAATTTGTCCTGTCCTGTGGCCAGCAGAGCCCTCTTCAAAGGAAAACCTTCAGCAACAGAGCAGTAATTTGCAGGGAGATGCCAAGGGCAGGGGGGAGCTGCAGCATTCGAGGCAGGAGGCCCAGAACTACGGCAGAAGTCCTGTAAAGAGGTGATGTCTTGGAACCAGGGGCTGAAGACTAATAGCCATGTAGGACTAATAGGCTACAAGGCCTATTTAGTGCATCTATAAAAACATTTAGGAGCTGGGAGACATCATACCAGCACCATCTGTATTTTCAACTTCTTTTGCAGTAGGCCGAACAAGTCACAAGTTGCCTGTGCACAGCTGGGTGCTAAGGGCTACTCTGATTTAACAAGGGGGTATTAATGTCATTCATCACTGCTTTTTTTTTTTAACTTCAGAAAATAAAAATTAAAATGAAGTATTTATAAAGTCTAAGACTGTATCAAAGGTCTGAAAGCAAAGGATAGACAGAGAGGGCATGAGTTTAAATGATCTCTCTAGGTTTCCGAGCAGGGTAGCACTCTGATTTTGTGGTAACCTCTAATGCACCTAAACTCTAGCAGCAGTGAATAGAGAGAAAAGCTCATGTGTGAAAGACCTTGGGCTGCTGAGTAGGGTGACAGCTGGGAAGAAGATGTTGGACATCAGAAAGCTACTCTTAACTTGGGAAGCTGGGGTGCCTTTCAAGCCCAGGAGTAGAAGCGTATCCCCAGCAAGTCTGAGAATGAGGGAGGGCATCTGAATTAGTTTGGATTTAACATCTCATTTGCTGAGAGGTGTGGTGGGAAATACCTATGTGATGGTTTCTCTAGTCAGTCATTTATTGTACAAAACAGCAATTCTTTTGAGTCGAGATGGAACTCTGCTAATCTATTAACCTTGGAACGGAAGACAGTTTACCTCTAGGATAGTAGGTACCTAAAGTGGATTCAGGTGTTACGAATAGAAGAGAACAGAAGAAGAAAGCTTTGCTGCCATAAGATAAAACGCCTGATGGCCCAGCTGGCAGAGACCCTTGCCATACCAACCTGGTGAGTGAATTCAGAACCCAAGTCAAAGTGGAAGGAAAGAAGTACCTCCACAGAGTTGTTCTCTGAATTTCACATGAATGCCATGATGCCCTAGACCCCCCCATATCACATATACATGCAAAAATAAAAACAGGAAAGACAGACAGAAAGGAAGAAAGGAGCCTCAGTCAGAAAGAGGAAGAACTGCTCAAAGTTGGCAGCAGCACGCTCCGCCTATCACAGGAATGGCTGGTCAGCCCTGCCCTAGGGAGGGTGGTCGCTAAAGGGGCTGCACTGAATGAGGGTCAAGGGCTCCTGTATTTTTTAAACTGAAAACCAAGCCTTAATGAGATACCACATTGAGAACCTGGAAAGAGTAGGGGGCCCCTTTACTCAGATTTCGGAGGGAGGGGCCAGGCATCTATGGGAAGCATGGGCCCATTTGGGCAGCCCAGGATCTTAAAAGCAGCTTCATGGCACGAATGCAATGCATTGTGAATAAATGTCACGGGCTTAAGAAGAGTCATGAGGCGATTCCCTGAAAAAAACTTGCACTGCACTAGTAAAATATGTCTGGTTTATGCTGCTGGACTAAAATAGTGACTTGTGTGGGACAAGCTCAAGATGATATATGGCTGTTTGGGAATGCAATGCTGAGACGGGTTTTCTCCTTCACTGAGCATGGCTTTCAGGCCAGTTTCCCCTCTTTAAAATCAACACCAGCTGAGCTCCAGAAGCCAGCAGGCCCCAGCAGTCATAGGGCAGAGTTAGGCAGGCCTTGGAAGAGGCCAACTCTAGTAGGTCAAGAGACACTCATCTTAAAGGTCAGACCTAAAGGGCTAAGTAGATCATAATCACTGGCGATTCCAAACTCTGATGATCGAATGCTAATTGATTCACTTTTGCAACTGGATTTTGCTAAAAATAAATAAATGGATAAAATTCAGTCTTTCCCCCCTTGCAGCACATAGACAAGGTGAACACTTCAATCTATTCCACTCAGCCTCGTATACCTGCCTGCATCTGCCTTCCTGCTTGTCTTCTTCCTGAATCACTCTAAACCCCCAACTAAGTCAGTGCCACATTTTTCCAAGCTCAGTGTTTACACAGGGTTTTATTTCGGCTGGTAAAACATCTGTATTTTTTTAGAGACTTAAATAAATGATCTATGCCAGGAATGTATAGTATAGGGTGATGTCAGCTCCCCATCCCCCTTTTTCTCGATTCACTGGTCAGAACAGGCAAACATTGTTTCAGCCTGTAGTTGGGAATGTGAATATTTATCCTGTCGCCTTAATTCATACAAACAGAACTAAAGGCAGGCAGGCAGAGGTATTTTATGGCTCTAAGTCACACTGAAGAGGGGGTGGGGGGTGGCTGAGAAAACAATCTAAACTTTCTAATTCACAGAAACATGCCTCTTCACATAACTGCTGGAAGTGGATATAGTGTGTGTGCCTGGGGGCGGGGGGCGCAGTTGGGAAAGCCATGGAGAAGCTGGGTAACATCTCTCAGTTCCAGTCACTTAGTCAGGTTGCAGGATTGGCTTTCTGCTTTAGTCACACTGACTGGAGCTCCAGGTAAACCACAGTATGTCAGGAGCATCTTTGTTGCTTGGGCTTGTTGGGCACAGGTACATGCCTATGCCATTTGTACAGAGAGCCCAGTGAAGGGGTTCTTACTGCCAGCTGCTGTCACAGGCCTTGGAGGAGTGTGAGCTCTAGGCAACACTTGAGTTCTTAGCTAGAAGAAGGGCTTTTGTCACCCGCAAGCATCCCACAACGTACTCTCTATTAGAGAGCAGGAAACATTTCAAGTGGCTGCTCTCCTAAACCTCAGCCTGTTTGTAAGACGAGAGAACACATCCCTACGAAGCTCTTGGTGTGTGTCTTCGTGGAAAAGGACACTAATCCCCGGGAAGCTTCCTTTTTCCTTACTAGCCCGGGAACGTGTCACTGAGAATGCACCACATACCTTGAAGGACTGAAACAGACACACCCATGTTCTTTCTGGGATTCTCCCATCAAGCTGCTCAAGAGCCCAAAGACCTTGGTGTATTTCCTCCAAGACTTATTTTGACACATGGCTGTCAGCTGTCCCAAAGGCAAGCACTGAGGCTAACGCCCACAAGTTAAAACTGTCTTCAAGAACTTGCTGGGCCCTGAAAGCTCAACCTACATTTCCAATAATTAGCCTTATCTTCTTCCTCCTCTACTTCATAAGCCTATTCTGTGCCCACAAGAGATGAGCTTCCATGCTTGACAACCTATCAAATGCTGCTTGGTTCAGGCTGTCCCTTCCCACTGTTCCTTCTACTCTCTCCAAGTGGGCTATAGGAATTCTACTCAAACCACAGGACCAACTTTAAACATTTCTGGCTTTTCATACTGAGTTCTTAACCTGCCCCAAGACTCTCACTTCCTTCTTAGTTCCCAACAGTCCTGTCCCCAGCCCCTTGTACCCTCCCTCCCCTCTGCTGAGGATTGAACCCAGAGCTTCCTTATGCATGCTAGGCAAAGCTCTTTGTTACTTAAGCCACATGTCTAGTCCTTTGAACCTGTTATCAGTTATCAACATGCAACATTTTTTCCTAAAATAGAGGCCCTTGAAGCAAAGAACTGTATCTTATTCTTTCCCACAGCTCCTTGGAGTCCCCAAGGATAAAGATTTTTGTCTGGATGAAAAAAACCTCACTAAACAGAGGGACTCATTCATTTGGAATTCTACCACTCTCACTGAGGAAGGGGGTGGGAGCTAAGTTTGAATTTGCATTTGTTTTGGATCCTCAAGGTGGTGCTACAAATGTTACACTGCCATTAGGAACCTGATTCTCAGAGGCAGTGTTAAAGGGCCCCGAGCTTCTAGTTGCTGGCAAAGTTTAGACAGTGATTCTGAAGCTAGTCAAACTTTATCTGTTCAAACTAAAAAAATCTTTAGCTTTCATTGATGAAAACTATGTGTAAACATTTAAACATTACAGATAATTTACAAAACCAGTCTATTTAAGCCCCCCCTTTAAGACAAAGTCTCATTCTATAGCCCAGGCTGGCATAGTACTTGCTATGTAGCTCAAAGTGGCCTCAAACTAGTGGTAATTCTCTGCCTCTGCCTCCTGAGTGCTGAGATTACTGGCATGAGTCATGATGCCTGGGAAGGACATTTAAATTTCCTATATAACTGGATCTTTAAGGACTGGAGATAATAGTAAAGTCTGTGATATAACAAAACTTACCAAAACCCAACCAGGCAGGGGCTGGAAAGATGGCGAGGTGATTAAGGGCGATGGCTGCTCTTCTAGAGGACATGGGCTCAAGTCCCAGCACTTACATGGCAGCTCACTACTATCTGTAACTCTGTCTTAGGGGACCCTGTGCTGTTTTCTAGTCTTCTTGGCATCAGGTATCCATATGGTATACATACATACATACATACATACATACATACATACATACACACACACACACACACACACACACACACACACACACACACACAGGAAAACACTCATACAAATAAATACATAAAAATAACAAGCTTAAAATATTTAGAGAGGGGAGAAAAAAAGCACTTAGGAGGTGGAGGCAGGCAAATCTCTGTGAACCAGTCTGACTTACTCAGCAAAAGAATAGAGAAACAATCAACCAGTCCTTTGGAAAATACATTAATTGGATCCCTGCCTATTATCATATATGAGCTAAATTCCAAATGGAGGAAGAAAAACCAATACAAAAAAAAAAAAAAAAAAAAAAAAAAAAAAAAAAAAAAAAAAAAAAAACAAACCACCAAAAGTGTAAAACTATAAAAATGTTGGGTGAAAACGGAAAAACGTTTCAGTATCTTCAGGTAAGGATGCATTTTTGCTGATGTAGTTTTCGCGTAAGGAATGAAGAAAGTTCTAACAGAATAAGGAAGGTGTAAATACAATACATCAACATAAAAACTGGAAACTAGAAAATGTTTTTTTTCATATTTTATAACTATTATTTTAATTAACTTATTTACTGCAGCAATACTTGTGTGGATGTCAGAGGAGAACTTCCAGGACTCAGTTCTCTCCTTCTATCATTGGGACTGAACTCAAGTTGTTTGGCTTGGAGCTTGGAGCTTGGAGCTTGGAGGTAGGTTATCTTTAGCAGCTGAGCCCTTTGGCCTCAAACTGGAAAATTTTATAAAGCAAAAACTATAGTGATTAGTCAACAGTAAAGGAAAAACAGGATAAAAATATTTGCTAATTCACTTACCATTAACAAAAATGAAAATAACTGAATTAAGCATGGGACAATTTCATAGAATTAAATGTGGTCAGAAAGGCAATTGCTTTTAATCCTAGCACTTAGGGGGCAGATGCAGGCAGATGTCTGAGTTAGAGAGCAACCAGGACTTTATGGTGAGATTCTGTCTCAAATGGGGGTGGAGGGAGGCATTCAATTTCCTTATTTCTTTAATTTACACACTATTAGTACTACATTTTTTTTTTTCATGGTGCCCTCTAGTCCAAAGGAAATATCTAATGCTTTTAATTCATTAAGTGGGTAGGTCCAATGACCCAATTAGCAATTCTGTGGATGTTTGAAAAATAATACATACAGGCTGAAAGGACTTCTGTGTATGACTTCCTTTTCAAAGAGCCATAATACTTACTAATGGTGTGTATGTGTCCATAACCGCCTACTCCCTCGACTCCTCTTGTTGCTGGTCCATGTTATTTTCCTGTTACACTTCCTTGCTATCACAGCAGCTACCCAATATCAACTTTACAAAGACACGGCAGCATCAACAGGAGTGTGGCAAGAGCTAATTTTTCTCACTGCTACTTTGGGCTAAGAGTTCATATGTCTGACAGATGTCCAGTATCACAATACTTCTCCCCCAGATTTTAAACATCCTATGCCTTGGCAAACCCTTTGGGAACTGCAAATATTTAACAAAGAATATAAATAATGTACAGATGAAATACAAATAGCCAATAAACATATGAGAAGATGTTTAATTTCATTATGGTTTAAGGAAATGCAATAACACAATGTTTTTTTCCCTCCTTTTAACAGAAGCAATAGGACTCATTATGGCATTTTCATATGTTCTTTTACTTTGTTCTTATTCATCATCTGTTTTCCTATCTTCTTCTTCCACCTCTTAGCCCCTAAACAATGTATTTTTAAGCCAAACTGATTTGACAAAGAAATGTTTTGAAAGGGTAAAACCTAATTAACAACTAGCTCAAACAAAACAAAATAAAAACCAAAACCAAAACCACATGAATTCATCAATGAGTCAGAAACTGATTACCATAGCCATGTTTTTTACACATATAACATATTATAGCTTACAATAAGAGCTAGGCAAAACAATTACACACCAAGTTCGGTAGTGGCTATCAAAATGGAAAACATACGCTTTCTTCAGTCTCACAATGTCCTAGGTGTTTCTAGGTGTTTATTTTATCAATTAATTAAATAATTTTTTGAGACAGTGTTTCTCTGTGTAGTTTTGGCTGTCCTGGATCTCATTTTGTAAACTAGGCTGGTCTTGAACTTAGAGAGATCTGCCTGACTCTGCTTCCCAAGTGCTAGGATTAAAGGAATGTGCCACCACTGCCTGGCTGTAAATTTCTGTAGTTTATAAAAGTTTTTAGTAAGAATGTATTGCTTCTTTTAAGTTTTTTCTAAAAAGTGACCTGTGTACCTTTTGCCAAGTTTCTTGCAATACTAAAAACTTACATAATTGACTTACACGAAATCCAGAAAACTTATCTGAACATAGAAGCTCATGTTTATAAGCCTGGCCTTTAGAGGTAGAGGCAGGAGATCAGGAGTGCAAGGGCATTTTCAACTACAAGTATGAGGTCAGCCTGGGCTCCAAAGACCTTGAATCAAAAAATCAGCCAAACAAAATAAACAAATTCATATAAGAACACTGCTCTTATCCCTAACCAAGTGGCTAGCATTTTTACATGCCCTGTGTGTATGGTGGCCAGATGATCCCAGGTAGCTCTGCTGAATCTAATGAGAGTGTGGTTAGTTCTATCACCACAAAGGAAGAATGGACCACTCAAGGAATCAGAAACAATGAAATCCAAATATACCTAAAAACAACAAACACAAGGGTCACCTAATCCCTCACTCAAAACAAAACCCTGAATACCAATTACTGAGACCAGTAGCCATGTGGCATTTTTCACTGAAAGATTAAAAAAAAAAAAAAAATCAAAGACTCAGAACAGAGAGGTTTTTCAAACATGCTCAAGACTGTAGCAGTGAGGCCCTCCTCTTCATCTTCTGTCTTCTTCCAGATGGCTCAAACTCAGTATTTCACTAGGCTCACTGTGAACTTGAGACTCACTATGTCCCTAGGCTGACCTTGAACTTGAGATACTCCTGCCTCAGGATCCTGGGGTGGCAAGTGTGTGTCCGTTTACCTTGTTCCTGGACTTGTCCTTCAACTTTTTAGTTCTATACTCAGTGGTACTTGAAGAGCAGGTCAAGGGAAGGCACCAAGGGGAGAGGTGGGTAGCAGCACTCTTGAGAGCTACAGTGACTTACCTAACGCTGTCTCTTTGGCAAGCAAGACTAAAAGAAATGTATGGCTTCTATACTAATACACACTTGGATTTTAAAGCAGCTGTAACATTTTCCTTGTAAAAAGTGTCAATCAGAGAAAACAGTTTGGCATCTAGCAGCTGGTCTTCAGGCTGATTAGTGAATACTATCCAAGCCACCCAGTTAGGGACTTGGACAAACTGCCTTAGGAACTCCCATAAGGCCCTTCAAGCCTGCACCTGGGCCAGAGCCAGAGGCAGCCTCCAGAGGCTGCTGGAGTCCCATGCCCCAGACAGACTTCTCTTTTTGAAAACTGAAAATGGAATTTCTTTCTTTCTTTTTTTAAAATACACTCTCTGTTGCAGCTTATTTCAAAGGTCATCAAAGTAAACAAAAGGGAAAGGCTAAATCTTTAAAATTCAAAAAGTGACAACTGTTTATAAAGTGACTGTTTATATTTTCACATGGAGGAAAGAAAAATATGATTGCTCTAAGCCCCGAGGAATGGAGATGTGGGCAGCTTCCCTTCCACCCTCCCCCAGTTTGTTTGTTCCTTTGCCACTCAGCACCTCCAGCAAAGGGAACATCTGTGGTATTCATTTTTGGGAATGCTACAAGCCTAACCAATGGCTGAAGGCTGTACAAGAAGCCCGGCAGTGTCTCATGTGGAACTTGGAGTTCTTTTATTAATAATTGTGCCTCCGCAATCCCACCAACTCTGTGCATTATCTAAAGTCATTACAGGCAGGCCACATTAAGTTCTTTCCAAATCCTGAACCCAGTTTCATTGGAGGACACTTTCATTAAGAGGGTAGTGATTCCATGAGATCTTCCTGAAGGAAAAGGCCATCCAAATGGATCCCTGTGTGCCTCCTTTGATCCCGAGTAATCAAATTCGGCTGAGCTGACAATGAAGTCTGGATGGTCAGCATTATGAGATTGTAAATGGATTTCCACTGGTTACTAGGCATGATGTGATAATAAGACCTGGAGGGTGTTGCAAAAATCACCTAAGTGGCACTGCTGTATGAGTTAACCAGGGAGCAATTCTCAGATTAGCATGAAAACCACCTATCTTTCCTACTTGTTCATTAAGGCTCAGTTTACCAACTCCCTCTGTGAAGTTCTTTCTAACCATGCCAGGTCATGATCACCTCCTCATCCTCTTGTCCCGTATAATTTATTATCCGAACCACCCATTTGGCACCTAACAAATGCTGCCTTGATTGCTACTTATCCTTTTATGTAAACCATCTCCAACAGAGTCTTCCAGGAGTGAAAAAAGTCTGTTGGTTTGATTTTAAATTTAAGGCAGTTTCCATGTAGGCTGAGATGAGCAATACTCACAAGGTTAACTTAATTGTGTAAATGGCAAGCACACATCTGTAATCCCAGGCAAAAGGACTGTTGTGGGCACAATGCCAACCTGTGGTACACAGCAAGGTCCTGCCTCAAAAAGTTGAACAAAGAGTCTGCAAATGGGAGAGTAAGTCAGGATTGTGATGGGCAATCAGCCCATCTTCCTGGCTTGCTGACAAGTTATTTACCCCTGATCCATTTTGAGGAAATTCACAAACTTCCCTCTAAATCTTCAACTTCTGAAGCCATTATCTTGGCATTATTTGTTGAGTGAACAGCTAATGGAATAAAGGCTACTAAGAAGTTATCAACCCCACCCTCACCCCCAAGCATCAGCTGTTCTGGCCTTTCCCATGGTCACTGTATTGCTGGGAGGCTATGAGGACTAACTTGGGACAGGTTTAAAGTTAGTATGGGCTTTTACATAGACGAGCCCTCTCAGCCAAGTATTGGGATAGACTGCAGTGGACAAGAAGACATCCTTCTTGGTTCCCATCAGATTCATACTGAGAAACTTTCTGCTTTGATTCAGTAGTCCTAAATCTTCCATGATATTACCCCTGGAACATCTGGCATTGTCTAAGGCATTTATGGTTGTCACAACCTAAAAACCACCAGCACCCAGTAGTCCAGGCCAGGGATACTGCTAAAATGCTTTAAAGACACAGCACAGCCTTTCATAACAAAGAAGTATCCAGGCCAAAATGGAAGGAGCACCGAGGCAAGCAGCTCTGGAGCACTGTTAAATCTCAGGGCCAGGCAGGGCCATGCTGGGGACCTAAGAAAACTGTGACTTTGAGTTTTACTGTCCTCACGTATAAAATGGAGTTCAGAAGACAACTCAGGTCATGGGATAATATGAGGTCTAAAAAGTAGCTACTATGAGAAGTACTTGTGATTATGCTTTAACAAGTGTGTCTTCCCAATCAACAAATGGCATGCAGTTTTACTTTTTCTGGGCAATTTATGACTCCTTTGAAATAGGTATGAAGAGGAAACTGGCCACAGGACTTCCTGCCCTTCCTAGGGCTGCTCCTTAGCAGTCCTTCCCTCGTGGACTCTGATAAGTTCCCAGGACATTGTGCTTTTGGCCAATGAGCTCATCTTAGTTCTTGCCAAGTGTATGGCAGAGACACATAATGATTTTCCCTTCAGTGTGTTAAGGAGTATGGGTTACAAGTTTCTTTCTTTTTTTTTGTCATAGCTAAATTTTCTGCATTTTTGATTTATTATATACATAAATTTTACAGCACCATGAAAGGTGAAGTCATTCAGTCACACACACACACACTCACACACACACACCTCAAACACTGTCTGATTTCAGTCATATGAAGTATTCAAAAGTAGTCAACTTATAGTCACATGAAATAGAATGATACAAACCAGGGGCTAAAAGGCTGGAGCAGCAGGGAGCTGTTTAATGTGTGAAGAGCTTCAGGTGTACAAATTAAACAAATGTTCTGGAGACTGGCTACACAACAGCCTAAATATATTTAATATGATGGAGGTGATCACTCACAAGTGTGTAAGATGGCAAAATTTATGTGTACTTTACCGATTTACTTTTTTATTATAAACTATTCCTGGCATGCTCACACAGCGTGTCTGCAGTGACAGATTCCTCAGAGAAACTACAGAAAGGCTATGATGGTTGAAACAGGATGGACAAGAGGAAGAAGAACAAGATGACTAAGTTCTGCCACATGCTGATGCCAATCATGAAGCTCTGCTTCATGGACCCGGGCACAATGGGGGTACCTATGATGACTGCATCCTCTGAAGTTTCTTTGCCAATGGCCTCCACAGTTCCAATGCTGTACCTCCTCCACACTTTAAAACAAAGTGCCTGATTGCTTCCATCCAGCCTAAGAACAGCCACCCCTGTTGTTATGTTCTGAGTGGTCAGAGCAGTGCAGTATAACTAAGAGCCAAGTGGGGGAACTGAGATGTTTCAGGACTGGACCTGGCAGGAGACACAAACTATAGCCTCCCCACCCACCCAGCACACACAAACACAGAAGACAAAGGAGCGCTGCCCTGAAGGGAGAGCTCTTTTTGAGGGCCCTGGCCAGACCTGCTTCATAGGAAAAGGAAAGCAGGGAAGAGCAGTTGAAAGGAGGGAGAGGGAAAGAAGAAGGAAATAAGTTGATTGTAACAGATGGACACAAAAAAAGAGAAAAACAAGAGCAAAGGAGAGGACTTTCTGAGACACTCTAAGGGGAACCCTCCTCCACTGCTGGTGGGAATGTAAACTTGTACAACCACTTTGGAAATCAATCTGGAACTTTCTCAGACAATTAGGAATAGTGCTTCCTCAAGATTCAGCTATACCACTCCTAGGCATATATCCAAAAGATGCTCAAGTACACAACAGGGGCATTTGCTCAACCATGTTTGTAGCAGCTTTATTTGTAATAGCCAGAACCTGGAAACAACCCAGATGTCCATCAACGGAGTAATGGATACAGAAATTGTGGTACATTTACACAATGGAATACTACTCAGCAATTAAAAACAAGGAAATCATGAAATTTGCAGGCAAATGGTGGGATCTAGAAAAGATCATCCTGAGTGAGGTATCCCAGAAGCAGAAAGACACACATGGTACATACTCACTTATAAGTGTGTACTAGATCTATAAGATAGGATAAACATACTGAAATCTGTATACCTAAAGAAGCTAAGCAAGGAGGACCCTGGGTAAGATGATCAATCTTCACTCAGAAAGGCAAATGGGATGGACATTGGAGGAAGAAGAAAACAAGTAACAGGACAGGAGCCTACCACAGAGAGCCTCTGAAAGACTCTGCCTAGCAGTGTTATCAAAGCTGATGCTGAGACTCATAACCAATCCTTGGGCAGAGTGCAGGGAATCATATCAAAGAAGGGAGAGTTAGTATGACCTGGACGGGACAGGAGCTCCACAAGGACCAAATATATCTGGGCACAGGGGTCTTTTCTGAGACTTTCTCCAACCAAGGACCATGCATGGATAACCTAGAACCCCTGCTTAGATGTAGCCCATGGTAGCTCAGTATCCAAGTGGGTACCCTAGTAAGGGGAACAGGGACAGTTTCTTACATGAACTCAAGGGCTGGCTCTTTGACCTTGCTCGCCCCCCCTGGGAAGAACAGCCTTGCTAGGCCACAGAGGAGGACATTGCAGCCAGTTCTGAAGAGACCTGATAAGCTAGGATCAGATGGAAGGGGAGGAGCACCTCCCCTATCAGTGAACTTGGAAAGGGGCAGGGAGGAGATGAGGGAGAAAGGGTGGAATTGGGAAGGAATGAGGGAGGGGGCTACAGCTGGGATACAAAGTTAATAAACTGTAACTAATATAAAAAAATAAAAAAATTAATTAAAAAAAAGAAAAACAAAAGCAAAGGAGAGGACTTTCTGAGACACTCTAATCATAGGAAAATTATGTGACTTACACACACACACACACACACACACACAGCAAATAAAAATCATCCAATTCAAGTCAGCAATACTCTATATTGTAATACCATATTCAATATTATTTCTCAAACATGCTTTAAATTCTCTGATTATAGAAATTCTGATCTACCCAAAGTGCATGGGTGCTGGAGAGATGGGTCTTGATGCTCTTTCAAAGGCCCTGAATCTGTTTCTAGAACTCCTATTAGGCAGCTCACAATTGCCTACAGACCCAGTTCAAAGGTGTCCAACTCTGTAACCACACACGTGGCATGTTCTCACACGTACACATCAATGAGTTTTGTTCTTATTTTGTTTTTGTTGTTTTTTCCAAGACAGGGTTTCTCTGTGTAGTCCTGGCTAGCCTGGAACTCACACTATATGCCAGGCTAGCCTCAAACTCAGGGATCCACCTATCCCTGCCTCAAGTTCTAGGTCTAAAGGTGTGCACCATCAAGCCATGGTTTAAATAATATGTATTATTATATATAATGTCTCTCTCTCTCTATATATATATATATATACATACATATATATACATACATATATATATACATATACATATATATATATATATATATATATATATATATATATATATAAAATTTGTTTGTTTTTAAAGTCACAGTTTATCTATGTAGCCTTGGCTGTCCTGGAACCTGCTTTGTAGACCAGGCTGGCCTCGAATTCATAGAGCTCCGCTTGCCTCTGCTTCCCGAGTGCTAGGATTAAAGGTACCATAGCCTGGCTTAAATATTTTTTTGAAGTGTATGGGTGAACTACACATTTACATTAGATGCTCAATTAACTGCTACTGTAAGCTTGCATTAGTCAAATATTCTTACAACCCTATTTTGGAAGAAGAAGAAGAAGAAGGAGAAGGAGAAGGAGAAGAAGAAGAAGAGAAAAGAAGAAAAGAAGAAGGAAGAAGAAAGAAGAAGAAAAGAAAGAAGAAGAAAGAAGAAGAAAGAAGAAAAAGAAAGAAGAAGAAAGAAGGAAGAAGAAGAAAGAAGAAAAGAAAAGAAGAAGAAGAAAGAAGAAAGAAGAAAAGAAGAAGAAAAGAAGAAGAAGGAAGAAGAAAGAAGAAAGAAGAAGAAAGAAAGAAGAAAGAAAGAAGAAAAGAAGAAGAAGGAAGAAGAAAGAAGAAGAAAGAAGAAAGAAGAAGAAGAAAGAAGAAGAAGAAAAAAGAAGAAAGAAGGAAGAAGAAGAAGAAAAAAGAAGAAAGAAGAAGAAAGAAGAAGGAAGAAGAAAGAAGAAGAAGAAAGAAGAAGAAGAAAAAAGAAAGAAGGAAGAGGAAGAGGAAGAGGAAGAGGAAGAGGAAGAAGAAGAAGAAGAAGAAGAAGAAGAAGAAGAAGAAGAAGAAGA